>NW_028127501.1:0-69500 GCF_965231255.1 Vanellus vanellus
AGCCTCCGGAGCAAAAAAGACAAACGTCCAGCTTTTGCTGCCACAGCAAAGGTGCCAGCGGGGAAAAGTAATGCTGGTTCTCACTGCCTCCTGGAACCCTTTCAAATGCCACAGACAATTTGGCCCTCTCTGCTTTCCTGCGGACTCCATCCTCAAAAGCACCTGTTTTCGCTTTCGGCAGCGTCCGGAGCAAAAAAGACAAACGTCCAGCTTTTGCTGCCACAGCAAAGGTGCCAGCGGGGAAAAGTAATGCTGGTTCTCACTGCCTCCTGGAACCCTTTCAAATGCCACAGACAATTTGGCCCTCTCTGCTTTCCTGCGGACTCCATCCTCAAAAGCACCTGTTTTCGCTTTCGGCAGCGTCCGGAGCAAAAAAGACAAACGTCCAGCTTTTGCTGCCACAGCAAAGGTGCCAGCGGGGAAAAGTAATGCTGGTTCTCACTGCCTCCTGGAACCTCTTCAAATGCCACAGACAATTTGGCCCTCTCTGCTTTCCTGCGGACTCCATCCTCAAAAGCACCTGTTTTCGCTTTCGGCAGCCTCCGGAGCAAAAAAGACAAACGTCCAGCTTTTGCTGCCACAGCAAAGGTGCCAGCGGGGAAAAGTAATGCTGGTTCTCACTGCCTCCTGGAACCCTTTCAAATGCCCCAGACAATTAAGCCCTCTCTGCTTTCCTGCGGACTCTATCCTCAAAAGCGACTTTTTTCACTTTCGGCGCCCTCCGGTGGTAAAAAGACAAACGTCCAGCTTTTGCTGCCACAGCAAAGGTGCCAGCGGGGAAAAGTGATGCTGGTTCTCACTGCCTCCTGGAACTCTTTCAAATGCCACAGACAATTTGGCTCTCTCTGCTTTCCTGCGGACTCCATCCTCAAAAGCACCTGTTTTCGCTTTCGGCAGCCTCCGGAGCAAAAAAGACAAACGTCCAGCTTTTGCTGCCACAGCAAAGGTGCCAGCGGGGAAAAGTAATGCTGGTTCTCACTGCCTCCTGGAACCTCTTCAAATGCCACAGACAATTTGGCCCTCTCTGCTTTCCTGCGGACTCCATCCTCAAAAGCACCTGTTTTCGCTTTCGGCAACCTCCAGAGCAAAAAAGACAAACGTCCAGCTTTTGCTGCCACAGCAAAGGTGCCAGCGGGGAAAAGTAATGCTGGTTCTCACTGCCTCCTGGAACCCTTTCAAATGCCACAGACAATTTGGCCCTCTCTGCTTTCCTGCGGACTCCATCCTCAAAAGCACCTGTTTTCGCTTTCGGCAGCCTCCGGAGCAAAAAAGACAAACGTCCAGCTTTTGCTGCCACAGCAAAGGTGCCAGCGGGGAAAAGTAATGCTGGTTCTCACTGCCTCCTGGAACCCTTTCAAATGCCACAGACAATTTGGCCCTCTCTGCTTTCCTGCGGACTCCATCCTCAAAAGCACCTGTTTTCGCTTTCGGCAGCCTCCGGAGCAAAAAAGACAAACGTCCAGCTTTTGCTGCCACAGCAAAGGTGCCAGCGGGGAAAAGTAATGCTCGTTCTCACTGCCTCCTGGAACCCTTTCAAATGCCACAGACAATTTGGCCCTCTCTGCTTTCCTGCGGACTCCATCCTCAAAAGCACCTGTTTTCGCTTTTGGCAACCTCCGGAGCAAAAAAGACAAACGTCCAGCTTTTGCTGCCACAGCAAAGGTGCCAGCGGGGAAAAGTAATGCTGGTTCTCACTGCCTCCTGGAACCCTTTCAAATGCCACAGACAATTTGGCCCTCTCTGCTTTCCTGCGGACTCCATCCTCAAAAGCACCTGTTTTCGCTTTCGGCAGCCTCCGGAGCAAAAAAGACAAACGTCCAGCTTTTGCTGCCACAGCAAAGGTGCCAGCGGGGAAAAGTAATGCTGGTTCTCACTGCCTCCTGGAACCCTTTCAAATGCCACAGACAATTTGGCCCTCTCTGCTTTCCTGCGGACTGCATCCTCAAAAGCACCTGTTTTCGCTTTCGGCAGCCTCCGGAGCAAAAAAGACAAACGTCCAGCTTTTGCTGCCACAGCAAAGGTGCCAGCGGGGAAAAGTAATGCTGGTTCTCACTGCCTCCTGGAACCCTTTCAAATGCCCCAGACAATTAAGCCCTCTCTGCTTTCCTGCGGACTCCATCCTCAAAAGCGCCTTTTTTCACTTTCGGCGCCCTCCGGTGGTAAAAAGACAAACGTCCAGGTTTTGCTGCCACAGCAAAGGTGCCAGCGGGGAAAAGTGATGCTGGTTCTCACTGCCTCCTGGAACTCTTTCAAATGCCACAGACAATTTGGCCCTCTCTGCTTTCCTGCGGACTCCATCCTCAAAAGCACCTATTTTCGCTTTCGGCAGCCTCCGGAGCAAAAAAGACAAACGTCCAGCTTTTGCTGCCACAGCAAAGGTGCCAGCGGGGAAAAGTAATGCTGGTTCTCACTGCCTCCTGGAACCCTTTCAAATGCCACAGACAATTTGGCCCTCTCTGCTTTCCTGCGGACTCCATCCTCAAAAGCACCTGTTTTCGCTTTCGGCAGCCTCCGGAGCAAAAAAGACAAACGTCCAGCTTTTGCTGCAACAGCAAAGGTGCCAGCGGGGAAAAGTAATGCTGGTTCTCACTGCCTCCTGGAACCCTTTCAAATGCCACAGACAATTTGGCCCTCTCTGCTTTCCTGCGGACTCCATCCTCAAAAGAACCTATTTTCGCTTTCGGCAGCCTCCGGAGCAAAAAAAGACAAACGTCCAGCTTTTGCTGCCACAGCAAAGGTGCCAGCGGGGAAAAGTAATGCTGGTTCTCACTGCCTCCTGGAACCTCTTCAAATGCCCCAGACAATTTGGCCCTCTCTGCTTTCCTGCGGACTCCATCCTCAAAAGCACCTGTTTTCGCTTTTGGCAGCCTCCGTAGCAAAAAAGAAAAACGTCCAGCTTTTGCTGCCACAGCAAAGGTGCCAGCGGGGAAAAGTAATGCTGGTTCTCACTGCCTCCTGGAACCCTTTCAAATGCCACAGACAATTTGGCCCTCTCTGCTTTCCTGCGGACTCCATCCTCAAAAGCACCTGTTTTCGCTTTCGGCAGCGTCCGGAGCAAAAAAGACAAACGTCCAGCTTTTGCTGCCACAGCAAAGGTGCCAGCGGGGAAAAGTAATGCTCGTTCTCACTGCCTCCTGGAACCCTTTCAAATGCCACAGACAATTTGGCCCTCTCTGCTTTCCTGCGGACTCCATCCTCAAAAGCACCTGTTTTCGCTTTTGGCAACCTCCGGAGCAAAAAAGACAAACGTCCAGCTTTTGCTGCCACAGCAAAGGTGCCAGCGGGGAAAAGTAATGCTGGTTCTCACTGCCTCCTGGAACCCTTTCAAATGCCACAGACAATTTGGCCCTCTCTGCTTTCCTGCGGACTCCATCCTCAAAAGCACCTGTTTTCGCTTTCGGCAGCCTCCGGAGCAAAAAAGACAAACGTCCAGCTTTTGCTGCCACAACAAAGGTGCCAGCGGGGAAAAGTAATGCTGGTTCTCACTGCCTCCTGGAACCCTTTCAAATGCCACAGACAATTTGGCCCTCTCTGCTTTCCTGCGGACTCCATCCTCAAAAGCACCTGTTTTCGCTTTCGGCAGCCTCCGGAGCAAAAAAGACAAACGTCCAGCTTTTGCTGCCACAGCAAAGGTGCCAGCGGGGAAAAGTAATGCTGGTTCTCACTGCGTCCTGGAACCTCTTCAAATGCCCCAGACAATTTGGCCCTCTCTGCTTTCCTGCGGACTCCATCCTCAAAAGCACCTGTTTTCGCTTTCGGCAACCTCCGGAGCAAAAAAGACAAACGTCCAGCTTTTGCTGCCACAGCAATGGTGCCAGCGGGGAAAAGTAATGCTGGTTCTCACTGCCTCCTGGAACCCTTTCAAATGCCACAGACAATTTGGCCCTCTCTGCTTTCCTGCGGACTCCATCCTCAAAAGCACCTGTTTTCGCTTTCGGCAGCCTCCGGAGCAAAAAAGACAAACGTCCAGCTTTTGCTGCCACAGCAAAGGTGCCAGCGGGGAAAAGTAATGCTGGTTCTCACTGCCTCCTGGAACCCTTTCAAATGCCACAGACAATTTGGCCCTCTCTGCTTTCCTGCGGACTCCATCCTCAAAAGCACCTGTTTTCGCTTTCGGCAGCCTCCGGAGCAAAAAAGACAAACGTCCAGCTTTTGCTGCCACAGCAAAGGTGCCAGCGGGGAAAAGTAATGCTGGTTCTCACTGCCTCCTGGAACCCTTTCAAATGCCACAGACAATTTGGCCCTCTCTGCTTTCCTGCGGACTCCATCCTCAAAAGCACCTGTTTTCGCTTTCGGCAGCGTCCGGAGCAAAAAAGACAAACGTCCAGCTTTTGCTGCCACAGCAAAGGTGCCAGCGGGGAAAAGTAATGCTGGTTCTCACTGCCTCCTGGAACCCTTTCAAATGCCACAGACAATTTGGCCCTCTCTGCTTTCCTGCGGACTCCATCCTCAAAAGCACCTGTTTTCGCTTTCGGCAGCGTCCGGAGCAAAAAAGACAAACGTCCAGCTTTTGCTGCCACAGCAAAGGTGCCAGCGGGGAAAAGTAATGCTGGTTCTCACTGCCTCCTGGAACCTCTTCAAATGCCACAGACAATTTGGCCCTCTCTGCTTTCCTGCGGACTCCATCCTCAAAAGCACCTGTTTTCGCTTTCGGCAGCCTCCGGAGCAAAAAAGACAAACGTCCAGCTTTTGCTGCCACAGCAAAGGTGCCAGCGGGGAAAAGTAATGCTGGTTCTCACTGCCTCCTGGAACCCTTTCAAATGCCCCAGACAATTAAGCCCTCTCTGCTTTCCTGCGGACTCCATCCTCAAAAGCACCTGTTTTTCACTTTCGGCGCCCTCCGGTGGTAAAAAGACAAACGTCCAGCTTTTGCTGCCACAGCAAAGGTGCCAGCGGGGAAAAGTGATGCTGGTTCTCACTGCCTCCTGGAACTCTTTCAAATGCCACAGACAATTTGGCTCTCTCTGCTTTCCTGCGGACTCCATCCTCAAAAGCACCTGTTTTCGCTTTCGGCAGCCTCCGGAGCAAAAAAGACAAACGTCCAGCTTTTGCTGCCACAGCAAAGGTGCCAGCGGGGAAAAGTAATGCTGGTTCTCACTGCCTCCTGGAACCTCTTCAAATGCCACAGACAATTTGGCCCTCTCTGCTTTCCTGCGGACTCCATCCTCAAAAGCACCTGTTTTCGCTTTCGGCAACCTCCAGAGCAAAAAAGACAAACGTCCAGCTTTTGCTGCCACAGCAAAGGTGCCAGCGGGGAAAAGTAATGCTGGTTCTCACTGCCTCCTGGAACCCTTTCAAATGCCACAGACAATTTGGCCCTCTCTGCTTTCCTGCGGACTCCATCCTCAAAAGCACCTGTTTTCGCTTTCGGCAGCCTCCGGAGCAAAAAAGACAAACGTCCAGCTTTTGCTGCCACAGCAAAGGTGCCAGCGGGGAAAAGTAATGCTGGTTCTCACTGCCTCCTGGAACCCTTTCAAATGCCACAGACAATTTGGCCCTCTCTGCTTTCCTGCGGACTCCATCCTCAAAAGCACCTGTTTTCGCTTTCGGCAGCCTCCGGAGCAAAAAAGACAAACGTCCAGCTTTTGCTGCCACAGCAAAGGTGCCAGCGGGGAAAAGTAATGCTCGTTCTCACTGCCTCCTGGAACCCTTTCAAATGCCACAGACAATTTGGCCCTCTCTGCTTTCCTGCGGACTCCATCCTCAAAAGCACCTGTTTTCGCTTTTGGCAACCTCCGGAGCAAAAAAGACAAACGTCCAGCTTTTGCTGCCACAGCAAAGGTGCCAGCGGGGAAAAGTAATGCTGGTTCTCACTGCCTCCTGGAACCTCTTCAAATGCCCCAGACAATTTGGCCCTCTCTGCTTTCCTGCGGACTCCATCCTCAAAAGCACCTGTTTTCGCTTTTGGCAGCCTCCGTAGCAAAAAAGACAAACGTCCAGCTTTTGCTGCCACAGCAAAGGTGGCCAGCGGGGAAAAGTAATGCTGGTTCTCACTGCCTCCTGGAACCCTTTCAAATGCCACAGACAATTTGGCCCTCTCTGCTTTCCTGCGGACTCCATCCTCAAAAGCACCTGTTTTCGCTTTCGGCAGCCTCCGGAGCAAAAAAGACAAACGTCCAGCTTTTGCTGCCACAGCAAAGGTGCCAGCGGGGAAAAGTAATGCTCGTTCTCACTGCCTCCTGGAACCCTTTCAAATGCCACAGACAATTTGGCCCTCTCTGCTTTCCTGCGGACTCCATCCTCAAAAGCACCTGTTTTCGCTTTTGGCAACCTCCGGAGCAAAAAAGACAAACGTCCAGCTTTTGCTGCCACAGCAAAGGTGCCAGCGGGGAAAAGTAATGCTGGTTCTCACTGCCTCCTGGAACCCTTTCAAATGCCCCAGACAATTTGGCCCTCTCTGCTTTCCTGCGGACTCCATCCTCAAAAGCACCTGTTTTCGCTTTCGGCAGCCTCCGGAGCAAAAAAGACAAACGTCCAGCTTTTGCTGCCACAACAAAGGTGCCAGCGGGGAAAAGTAATGCTGGTTCTCACTGCCTCCTGGAACCCTTTCAAATGCCACAGACAATTTGGCCCTCTCTGCTTTCCTGCGGACTCCATCCTCAAAAGCACCTGTTTTCGCTTTCGGCAGCCTCCGGAGCAAAAAAGACAAACGTCCAGCTTTTGCTGCCACAGCAAAGGTGCCAGCGGGGAAAAGTAATGCTGGTTCTCACTGCCTCCTGGAACCTCTTCAAATGCCCCAGACAATTTGGCCCTCTCTGCTTTCCTGCGGACTCCATCCTCAAAAGCACCTGTTTTCGCTTTTGGCAACCTCCGGAGCAAAAAAGACAAACGTCCAGCTTTTGCTGCCACAGCAATGGTGCCAGCGGGGAAAAGTAATGCTGGTTCTCACTGCCTCCTGGAACCCTTTCAAATGCCACAGACAATTTGGCCCTCTCTGCTTTCCTGCGGACTCCATCCTCAAAAGCACCTGTTTTCGCTTTCGGCAGCCTCCGGAGCAAAAAAGACAAACGTCCAGCTTTTGCTGCCACAGCAAAGGTGCCAGCGGGGAAAAGTAATGCTGGTTCTCACTGCCTCCTGGAACCCTTTCAAATGCCACAGACAATTTGGCCCTCTCTGCTTTCCTGCGGACTCCATCCTCAAAAGCACCTGTTTTCGCTTTCGGCAGCCTCCGGAGCAAAAAAGACAAACGTCCAGCTTTTGCTGCCACAGCAAAGGTGCCAGCGGGGAAAAGTAATGCTGGTTCTCACTGCCTCCTGGAACCCTTTCAAATGCCACAGACAATTTGGCCCTCTCTGCTTTCCTGCGGACTCCATCCTCAAAAGCACCTGTTTTCGCTTTCGGCAGCGTCCGGAGCAAAAAAGACAAACGTCCAGCTTTTGCTGCCACAGCAAAGGTGCCAGCGGGGAAAAGTAATGCTGGTTCTCACTGCCTCCTGGAACCCTTTCAAATGCCCCAGACAATTTGGCCCTCTCTGCTTTCCTGCGGACTCCATCCTCAAAAAGCACCTGTTTTCGCTTTCGGCAGCGTCCGGAGCAAAAAAGACAAACGTCCAGCTTTTGCTGCCACAGCAAAGGTGCCAGCGGGGAAAAGTAATGCTGGTTCTCACTGCCTCCTGGAACCTCTTCAAATGCCACAGACAATTTGGCCCTCTCTGCTTTCCTGCGGACTCCATCCTCAAAAGCACCTGTTTTCGCTTTCGGCAGCCTCCGGAGCAAAAAAGACAAACGTCCAGCTTTTGCTGCCACAGCAAAGGTGCCAGCGGGGAAAAGTAATGCTGGTTCTCACTGCCTCCTGGAACCCTTTCAAATGCCCCAGACAATTAAGCCCTCTCTGCTTTCCTGCGGACTCTATCCTCAAAAGCACCTGTTTTTCACTTTCGGCGCCCTCCGGTGGTAAAAAGACAAACGTCCAGCTTTTGCTGCCACAGCAAAGGTGCCAGCGGGGAAAAGTGATGCTGGTTCTCACTGCCTCCTGGAACTCTTTCAAATGCCACAGACAATTTGGCTCTCTCTGCTTTCCTGCGGACTCCATCCTCAAAAGCACCTGTTTTCGCTTTCGGCAGCCTCCGGAGCAAAAAAGACAAACGTCCAGCTTTTGCTGCCACAGCAAAGGTGCCAGCGGGGAAAAGTAATGCTGGTTCTCACTGCCTCCTGGAACCTCTTCAAATGCCACAGACAATTTGGCCCTCTCTGCTTTCCTGCGGACTCCATCCTCAAAAGCACCTGTTTTCGCTTTCGGCAACCTCCAGAGCAAAAAAGACAAACGTCCAGCTTTTGCTGCCACAGCAAAGGTGCCAGCGGGGAAAAGTAATGCTGGTTCTCACTGCCTCCTGGAACCCTTTCAAATGCCACAGACAATTTGGCCCTCTCTGCTTTCCTGCGGACTCCATCCTCAAAAGCACCTGTTTTCGCTTTCGGCAGCCTCCGGAGCAAAAAAGACAAACGTCCAGCTTTTGCTGCCACAGCAAAGGTGCCAGCGGGGAAAAGTAATGCTGGTTCTCACTGCCTCCTGGAACCCTTTCAAATGCCCCAGACAATTTGGCCCTCTCTGCTTTCCTGCGGACTCCATCCTCAAAAGCACCTGTTTTTGCTTTCGGCAGCGTCCGGAGCAAAAAAGACAAACGTCCAGCTTTTGCTGCCACAGCAAAGGTGCCAGCGGGGAAAAGTAATGCTGGTTCTCACTGCGTCCTGGAACCTCTTCAAATGCCCCAGACAATTTGGCCCTATCGGCTTTCATGCGGACTCCATCCTCAAAAGCACCTGTTTTCGCTGTCGGCAACTTCAGGAGCAAAAAAGACAAACGTCCAGGTATTGCTGCCACAGCAAAGGTGCCAGCGGGGAAAAGTGATGCTGGTCCTCATTGCCTCCTGGAACCTCTTCAAATGCCCCAGACAATTTGGCCCTCTCTGCTTTCCTGCGGACTCCATCCTCAAAAGCACCTGTTTTCGCTTTCGGCAACTTCAGGAGCAAAAAAGACAAACGTCCAGCTTTTGCTGTCACAGCAAAGGTGCCAGCGGGGAAAAGTGATGCTGGTCCTCATTGCCTCCTGGAACCTCTTCAAATGCCACAGACAATTTGGCCCTCTCTGCTTTCCTGCGGACTCCATCCTCAAAAGCACCTGTTTTTCGCTTTCGGCAACCTCCGGACCAAAAAAGACAAACGTACAGCTTTTGCTGCCACAGCAAAGGTGCCAGCCGGGAAAAGTAATGCTGGTTCTCACTGCCTCCTGGAACTCTTTCAAATGCCACAGACAATTTGGCCCTCTCTGCTTTCCTGCGGACTCCATCCTCAAAAGCACCTGTTTTCGCTTTCGGCAGCCTCCGGAGCAAAAAAGACAAACGTCCAGCTTTTGCTGCCACAGCAAAGGTGCCAGCGGGGAAAAGTAATGCTGGTTCTCACTGCCTCCTGGAACCCTTTCAAATGCCACAGACAATTTGGCCCTCTCTGCTTTCCTGCGGACTCCATCCTCAAAAGCACCTGTTTTCGCTTTCGGCAACCTCCGGAGCAAAAAAGACAAACGTCCAGCTTTTGCTGCCACAGCAAAGGTGCCAGCGGGGAAAAGTAATGCTGGTTCTCACTGCCTCCTGGAACTCTTTCAAATGCCACAGACAATTTGGCCCTCTCTGCTTTCCTGCGGACTCCATCCTCAAAAGAACCTATTTTCGCTTTCGGCAGCCTCCGGAGCAAAAAAGACAAACGTCCAGCTTTTGCTGCCACAGCAAAGGTGCCAGCGGGGAAAAGTAATGCTGGTTCTCACTGCCTCCTGGAACCCTTTCAAATGCCACAGACAATTTGGCCCTCTCTGCTTTCCTGCGGACTCCATCCTCAAAAGCACCTGTTTTCGCTTTCGGCAACCTCCGGAGCAAAAAAGACAAACGTCCAGCTTTTGCTGCCACAGCAAAGGTGCCAGCGGGGAAAAGTAATGCTGGTTCTCACTGCCTCCTGGAACTCTTTCAAATGCCACAGACAATTTGGCCCTCTCTGCTTTCCTGCGGACTCCATCCTCAAAAGCACCTGTTTTCGCTTTCGGCAGCCTCCGGAGCAAAAAAGACAAACGTCCAGCTTTTGCTGCCACAGCAAAGGTGCCAGCGGGGAAAAGTAATGCTGGTTCTCACTGCCTCCTGGAACCCTTTCAAATGCCACAGACAATTTGGCCCTCTCTGCTTTCCTGCGGACTCCATCCTCAAAAGCACCTGTTTTCGCTTTCGGCAGCCTCCGGAGCAAAAAAGACAAACGTCCAGCTTTTGCTGCCACAGCAAAGGTGCCAGCGGGGAAAAGTAATGCTCGTTCTCACTGCCTCCTGGAACCCTTTCAAATGCCACAGACAATTTGGCCCTCTCTGCTTTCCTGCGGACTCCATCCTCAAAAGCACCTGTTTTCGCTTTTGGCAACCTCCGGAGCAAAAAAGACAAACGTCCAGCTTTTGCTGCCACAGCAAAGGTGCCAGCGGGGAAAAGTAATGCTGGTTCTCACTGCCTCCTGGAACCTCTTCAAATGCCCCAGACAATTTGGCCCTCTCTGCTTTCCTGCGGACTCCATCCTCAAAAGCACCTGTTTTCGCTTTTGGCAGCCTCCGTAGCAAAAAAGACAAACGTCCAGCTTTTGCTGCCACAGCAAAGGTGCCAGCGGGGAAAAGTAATGCTGGTTCTCACTGCCTCCTGGAACCCTTTCAAATGCCACAGACAATTTGGCCCTCTCTGCTTTCCTGCGGACTCCATCCTCAAAAGCACCTGTTTTCGCTTTCGGCAGCCTCCGGAGCAAAAAAGACAAACGTCCAGCTTTTGCTGCCACAGCAAAGGTGCCAGCGGGGAAAAGTAATGCTCGTTCTCACTGCCTCCTGGAACCCTTTCAAATGCCACAGACAATTTGGCCCTCTCTGCTTTCCTGCGGACTCCATCCTCAAAAGCACCTGTTTTCGCTTTTGGCAACCTCCGGAGCAAAAAAGACAAACGTCCAGCTTTTGCTGCCACAGCAAAGGTGCCAGCGGGGAAAAGTAATGCTGGTTCTCACTGCCTCCTGGAACCCTTTCAAATGCCCCAGACAATTTGGCCCTCTCTGCTTTCCTGCGGACTCCATCCTCAAAAGCACCTGTTTTCGCTTTCGGCAGCCTCCGGAGCAAAAAAGACAAACGTCCAGCTTTTGCTGCCACAACAAAGGTGCCAGCGGGGAAAAGTAATGCTGGTTCTCACTGCCTCCTGGAACCCTTTCAAATGCCACAGACAATTTGGCCCTCTCTGCTTTCCTGCGGACTCCATCCTCAAAAGCACCTGTTTTCGCTTTCGGCAGCCTCCGGAGCAAAAAAGACAAACGTCCAGCTTTTGCTGCCACAGCAAAGGTGCCAGCGGGGAAAAGTAATGCTGGTTCTCACTGCCTCCTGGAACCTCTTCAAATGCCCCAGACAATTTGGCCCTCTCTGCTTTCCTGCGGACTCCATCCTCAAAAGCACCTGTTTTCGCTTTTGGCAACCTCCGGAGCAAAAAAGACAAACGTCCAGCTTTTGCTGCCACAGCAATGGTGCCAGCGGGGAAAAGTAATGCTGGTTCTCACTGCCTCCTGGAACCCTTTCAAATGCCACAGACAATTTGGCCCTCTCTGCTTTCCTGCGGACTCCATCCTCAAAAGCACCTGTTTTCGCTTTCGGCAGCCTCCGGAGCAAAAAAGACAAACGTCCAGCTTTTGCTGCCACAGCAAAGGTGCCAGCGGGGAAAAGTAATGCTGGTTCTCACTGCCTCCTGGAACCCTTTCAAATGCCACAGACAATTTGGCCCTCTCTGCTTTCCTGCGGACTCCATCCTCAAAAGCACCTGTTTTCGCTTTCGGCAGCCTCCGGAGCAAAAAAGACAAACGTCCAGCTTTTGCTGCCACAGCAAAGGTGCCAGCGGGGAAAAGTAATGCTGGTTCTCACTGCCTCCTGGAACCCTTTCAAATGCCACAGACAATTTGGCCCTCTCTGCTTTCCTGCGGACTCCATCCTCAAAAGCACCTGTTTTCGCTTTCGGCAGCGTCCGGAGCAAAAAAGACAAACGTCCAGCTTTTGCTGCCACAGCAAAGGTGCCAGCGGGGAAAAGTAATGCTGGTTCTCACTGCCTCCTGGAACCCTTTCAAATGCCCCAGACAATTTGGCCCTCTCTGCTTTCCTGCGGACTCCATCCTCAAAAGCACCTGTTTTCGCTTTCGGCAGCGTCCGGAGCAAAAAAGACAAACGTCCAGCTTTTGCTGCCACAGCAAAGGTGCCAGCGGGGAAAAGTAATGCTGGTTCTCACTGCCTCCTGGAACCTCTTCAAATGCCACAGACAATTTGGCCCTCTCTGCTTTCCTGCGGACTCCATCCTCAAAAGCACCTGTTTTCGCTTTCGGCAGCCTCCGGAGCAAAAAAGACAAACGTCCAGCTTTTGCTGCCACAGCAAAGGTGCCAGCGGGGAAAAGTAATGCTGGTTCTCACTGCCTCCTGGAACCCTTTCAAATGCCCCAGACAATTAAGCCCTCTCTGCTTTCCTGCGGACTCTATCCTCAAAAGCACCTGTTTTTCACTTTCGGCGCCCTCCGGTGGTAAAAAGACAAACGTCCAGCTTTTGCTGCCACAGCAAAGGTGCCAGCGGGGAAAAGTGATGCTGGTTCTCACTGCCTCCTGGAACTCTTTCAAATGCCACAGACAATTTGGCTCTCTCTGCTTTCCTGCGGACTCCATCCTCAAAAGCACCTGTTTTCGCTTTCGGCAGCCTCCGGAGCAAAAAAGACAAACGTCCAGCTTTTGCTGCCACAGCAAAGGTGCCAGCGGGGAAAAGTAATGCTGGTTCTCACTGCCTCCTGGAACCTCTTCAAATGCCACAGACAATTTGGCCCTCTCTGCTTTCCTGCGGACTCCATCCTCAAAAGCACCTGTTTTCGCTTTCGGCAACCTCCAGAGCAAAAAAGACAAACGTCCAGCTTTTGCTGCCACAGCAAAGGTGCCAGCGGGGAAAAGTAATGCTGGTTCTCACTGCCTCCTGGAACCCTTTCAAATGCCACAGACAATTTGGCCCTCTCTGCTTTCCTGCGGACTCCATCCTCAAAAGCACCTGTTTTCGCTTTCGGCAGCCTCCGGAGCAAAAAAGACAAACGTCCAGCTTTTGCTGCCACAGCAAAGGTGCCAGCGGGGAAAAGTAATGCTGGTTCTCACTGCCTCCTGGAACCCTTTCAAATGCCCCAGACAATTTGGCCCTCTCTGCTTTCCTGCGGACTCCATCCTCAAAAGCACCTGTTTTTGCTTTCGGCAGCGTCCGGAGCAAAAAAGACAAACGTCCAGCTTTTGCTGCCACAGCAAAGGTGCCAGCGGGGAAAAGTAATGCTGGTTCTCACTGCGTCCTGGAACCTCTTCAAATGCCCCAGACAATTTGGCCCTATCGGCTTTCATGCGGACTCCATCCTCAAAAGCACCTGTTTTCGCTGTCGGCAACTTCAGGAGCAAAAAAGACAAACGTCCAGGTTTTGCTGCCACAGCAAAGGTGCCAGCGGGGAAAAGTGATGCTGGTCCTCATTGCCTCCTGGAACCTCTTCAAATGCCCCAGACAATTTGGCCCTCTCTGCTTTCCTGCGGACTCCATCCTCAAAAGCACCTGTTTTCGCTTTCGGCAACTTCAGGAGCAAAAAAGACAAACGTCCAGCTTTTGCTGTCACAGCAAAGGTGCCAGCGGGGAAAAGTGATGCTGGTCCTCATTGCCTCCTGGAACCTCTTCAAATGCCACAGACAATTTGGCCCTCTCTGCTTTCCTGCGGACTCCATCCTCAAAAGCACCTGTTTTCGCTTTCGGCAACCTCCGGACCAAAAAAGACAAACGTACAGCTTTTGCTGCCACAGCAAAGGTGCCAGCCGGGAAAAGTAATGCTGGTTCTCACTGCCTCCTGGAACTCTTTCAAATGCCACAGACAATTTGGCCCTCTCTGCTTTCCTGCGGACTCCATCCTCAAAAGCACCTGTTTTCGCTTTCGGCAGCCTCCGGAGCAAAAAAGACAAACGTCCAGCTTTTGCTGCCACAGCAAAGGTGCCAGCGGGGAAAAGTAATGCTGGTTCTCACTGCCTCCTGGAACCCTTTCAAATGCCACAGACAATTTGGCCCTCTCTGCTTTCCTGCGGACTCCATCCTCAAAAGCACCTGTTTTCGCTTTCGGCAACCTCCGGAGCAAAAAAGACAAACGTCCAGCTTTTGCTGCCACAGCAAAGGTGCCAGCGGGGAAAAGTAATGCTGGTTCTCACTGCCTCCTGGAACTCTTTCAAATGCCACAGACAATTTGGCCCTCTCTGCTTTCCTGCGGACTCCATCCTCAAAAGCACCTATTTTCGCTTTCGGCAGCCTCCGGAGCAAAAAAGACAAACGTCCAGCTTTTGCTGCCACAGCAAAGGTGCCAGCGGGGAAAAGTAATGCTGGTTCTCACTGCCTCCTGGAACCCTTTCAAATGCCCCAGACAATTTGGCCCTCTCTGCTTTCCTGTGGACTCCATCCTCAAAAGCACCTGTTTTCGCTTTCGGCAGCCTCCGGAGCAAAAAAGACAAACGTCCAGCTTTTGCTGCCACAGCAAAGGTGCCAGCGGGGAAAAGTAATGCTGGTTCTCACTGCCTCCTGGAACCCTTTCAAATGCCCCAGACAATTTGGCCCTCTCTGCTTTCCTGCGGACTCCATCCTCAAAAGCACCTGTTTTCGCTTTCGGCAGCGTCCGGAGCAAAAAAGACAAACGTCCAGCTTTTGCTGCCACAGCAAAGGTGCCAGCGGGGAAAAGTAATGCTGGTTCTCACTGCCTCCTGGAACCTCTTCAAATGCCACAGACAATTTGGCCCTCTCTGCTTTCCTGCGGACTCCATCCTCAAAAGCACCTATTTTTGCTTTCGGCGCCCTCCGGAGCAAAAAAGACAAACGTCCAGCTTTTGCTGCCACAGCAAAGGTGCCAGCGGGGAAAAGTAATGCTGGTTCTCACTGCCTCCTGGAACTCCTTCAAATGCCACAGACAATTTGGCCCTCTCTGCTTTCCTGCGGACTCCATCCTCAAAAGCACCTGTTTTCGTTTTCGGCAGCCTCCGGAGCAAAAAAGACAAACGTCCAGCTTTTGCTGCCACAGCAAAGGTGCCAGCGGGGAAAAGTAATGCTGGTTCTCACTGCCTCCTGGAACCCTTTCAAATGCCGCAGACAATTTGGCCCTCTCTGCTTTCCTGTGGACTCCATCCTCAAAAGCACCTGTTTTCGCTTTCGGCAGCCTCCGGAGCAAAAAAGACAATCGTCCAGCTTTTGCTGCCACAGCAAAGGTGCCAGCGGGGAAAAGTAATGCTGGTTCTCACTGCCTCCTGGAACCTCTTCAAATGCCCCAGACAATTAAGCCCTCTCTGCTTTCCTGCGGACTCCATCCTCAAAAGCACCTGTTTTCGCTTTTGGCAACCTCCGGAGCAAAAAAGACAAACGTCCAGCTTTTGCTGCCACAGCAAAGGTGCCAGCGGGGAAAAGTAATGCTGGTTCTCACTGCCTCCTGGAACCCTTTCAAATGCCCCAGACAATTTGGCCCTCTCTGCTTTCCTGCGGACTCCATCCTCAAAAGCACCTGTTTTCGCTTTCGGCAACTTCAGGAGCAAAAAAGACAAACGTCCAGGTTTTGCTGCCACAGCAAAGGTGCCAGCGGGGAAAAGTGATGCTGGTCCTCATTGCCTCCTGGAACCTCTTCAAATGCCCCAGACAATTTGGCCCTCTCTGCTTTCCTGCGGACTCCATCCTCAAAAGCACCTGTTTTCGCTTTCGGCATCCTCCGGAGCAAAAAAGACAAACGTCCAGCTTTTGCTGCCACAGCAAAGGTGCCAGCGGGGAAAAGTGATGCTGGTCCTCATTGCCTCCTGGAACCTCTTCAAATGCCACAGACAATTTGGCCCTCTCTGCTTTCCTGCGGACTCCATCCTCAAAAGCACCTGTTTTCGCTTTCGGCAACCTCCGGACCAAAAAAGACAAACGTCCAGCTTTTGCTGCCACAGCAAAGGTGCCAGCGGGGAAAAGTAATGCTGGTTCTCACTGCCTCCTGGAACCTCTTCAAATGCCACAGACATTTTGGCCCTCTCTGCTTTCCTGCGGACTCCATCCTCAAAAGCACCTGTTTTCGCTTTCGGCAACCTCCGGAGCAAAAAAGACAAACGTCCAGCTTTTGTTGCCACAGCAAAGGTGCCAGCGGGGAAAAGTAATGCTGGTTCTCACTGCCTCCTGGAACCCTTTCAAATGCCACAGACAATTTGGCCCTCTCTGCTTTCCTGCGGACTCCATCCTCAAAAGCACCTGTTTTCGCTTTCGGCAGCCTCCGGAGCAAAAAAGACAAACGTCCAGCTTTTGCTGCCACAGCAAAGGTGCCAGCGGGGAAAAGTAATGCTGGTTCTCACTGCCTCCTGGAACCCTTTCAAATGCCGCAGACAATTTGGCCCTCTCTGCTTTCCTGTGGACTCCATCCTCAAAAGCACCTGTTTTCGCTTTCGGCAGCCTCCGGAGCAAAAAAGACAATCGTCCAGCTTTTGCTGCCACAGCAAAGGTGCCAGCGGGGAAAAGTAATGCTGGTTCTCACTGCCTCCTGGAACCTCTTCAAATGCCACAGACAATTTGGCCCTCTCTGCTTTCCTGCGGACTCCATCCTCAAAAGCACCTGTTTTCGCTTTCGGCAACCTCCGGAGTAAAAAAGACAAACGTCCAGGTTTTGCTGCCACAGCAAAGGTGCCAGCGGGGAAAAGTGATGCTGGTCCTCATTGCCTCCTGGAACCTCTTCAAATGCCCCAGACAATTTGGCCCTCTCTGCTTTCCTGCGGACTCCATCCTCAAAAGCACCTGTTTTCGCTTTCGGCATCCTCCGGAGCAAAAAAGACAAACGTCCAGCTTTTGCTGCCACAGCAAAGGTGTCAGCGGGGAAAAGTGATGCTGGTCCTCATTGCCTCCTGGAACCTCTTCAAATGCCACAGACAATTTGGCCCTCTCTGCTTTCCTGCGGACTCCATCCTCAAAAGCACCTGTTTTCGCTTTCGGCAACCTCCGGACCAAAAATGACAAACGTCCAGCTTTTGCTGCCACAGCAAAGGTGCCAGCCGGGAAAAGTAATGCTGGTTCTCACTGCCTCCTGGAACTCTTTCAAATGCCACAGACAATTTGGCCCTCTCTGCTTTCCTGCGGACTCCATCCTCAAAAGCACCTGTTTTCGCTTTCGGCAGCCTCCGGACCAAAAAAGACAAACGTCCAGCTTTTGCTGCCACAGCAAAGGTGCCAGCGGGGAAAAGTAATGCTGGTTCTCACTGCCTCCTGGAACCCTTTCAAATGCCACAGACAATTTGGCCCTCTCTGCTTTCCTGTGGACTCCATCCTCAAAAGCACCTGTTTTCGCTTTCGGCAGCCTCCGGAGCAAAAAAGACAAACGTCCAGCTTTTGCTGCCACAGCAAAGGTGCCAGCGGGGAAAAGTGATGCTGGTTCTCACTGCCTCCTGGAAGCTCTTCAAATGCCACAGACATTTTGGCCCTCTCTGCTTTCCTGCGGACTCCATCCTCAAAAGCACCTGTTTTCGCTTTCGGCAACCTCCGGAGCAAAAAAGACAAACGTCCAGCTTTTGCTGCCACAGCAAAGGTGCCAGCGGGGAAAAGTAATGCTGGTTCTCACTGCCTCCTGGAACCCTTTCAAATGCCACAGACAATTTGGCCCTCTCTGCTTTCCTGCGGACTCCATCCTCAAAAGCACCTGTTTTCGCTTTCGGCAGCCTCCGGAGCAAAAAAGACAAACGTCCAGCTTTTGCTGCCACAGCAAAGGTGCCAGCGGGGAAAAGTAATGCTGGTTCTCACTGCCTCCTGGAACCCTTTCAAATGCCGCAGACAATTTGGCCCTCTCTGCTTTCCTGTGGACTCCATCCTCAAAAGCACCTGTTTTCGCTTTCGGCAGCCTCCGGAGCAAAAAAGACAAACGTCCAGCTTTTGCTGCCACAGCAAAGGTGCCAGCGGGGAAAAGTAATGCTGGTTCTCACTGCCTCCTGGAACCTCTTCAAATGCCACAGACAATTTGGCCCTCTCTGCTTTCCTGCGGACTCCATCCTCAAAAGCACCTGTTTTCGCTTTCGGCAACCTCCGGAGCAAAAAAGACAAACGTCCAGCTTTTGCTGCCACAGCAAAGGTGCCAGCGGGGAAAAGTAATGCTGGTTCTCACTGCCTCCTGGAACCCTTTCAAATGCCACAGACAATTTGGCCCTCTCTGCTTTCCTGCGGACTCCATCCTCAAAAGCACCTGTTTTCGCTTTCGGCAACCTCCGGAGCAAAAAAGACAAACGTCCAGCTTTTGCTGCCACAGCAAAGGTGCCAGCGGGGAAAAGTAATGCTGGTTCTCACTGCCTCCTGGAACTCTTTCAAATGCCACAGACAATTTGGCCCTCTCTGCTTTCCTGCGGACTCCATCCTCAAAAGCACCTATTTTCGCTTTCGGCAGCCTCCGGAGCAAAAAAGACAAACGTCCAGCTTTTGCTGCCACAGCAAAGGTGCCAGCGGGGAAAAGTAATGCTGGTTCTCACTGCCTCCTGGAACCCTTTCAAATGCCCCAGACAATTTGGCCCTCTCTGCTTTCCTGTGGACTCCATCCTCAAAAGCACCTGTTTTCGCTTTCGGCAGCCTCCGGAGCAAAAAAGACAAACGTCCAGCTTTTGCTGCCACAGCAAAGGTGCCAGCGGGGAAAAGTAATGCTGGTTCTCACTGCCTCCTGGAACCCTTTCAAATGCCACAGACAATTTGGCCCTCTCTGCTTTCCTGCGGACTCCATCCTCAAAAGCACCTGTTTTCGCTTTCGGCAACCTCCGGAGCAAAAAAGACAAACGTCCAGCTTTTGCTGCCACAGCAAAGGTGCCAGCGGGGAAAAGTAATGCTGGTTCTCACTGCCTCCTGGAACTCTTTCAAATGCCACAGACAATTTGGCCCTCTCTGCTTTCCTGCGGACTCCATCCTCAAAAGCACCTATTTTCGCTTTCGGCAGCCTCCGGAGCAAAAAAGACAAACGTCCAGCTTTTGCTGCCACAGCAAAGGTGCCAGCGGGGAAAAGTAATGCTGGTTCTCACTGCCTCCTGGAACCCTTTCAAATGCCCCAGACAATTTGGCCCTCTCTGCTTTCCTGTGGACTCCATCCTCAAAAGCACCTGTTTTCGCTTTCGGCAGCCTCCGGAGCAAAAAAGACAAACGTCCAGCTTTTGCTGCCACAGCAAAGGTGCCAGCGGGGAAAAGTAATGCTGGTTCTCACTGCCTCCTGGAACCCTTTCAAATGCCCCAGACAATTTGGCCCTCTCTGCTTTCCTGCGGACTCCATCCTCAAAAGCACCTGTTTTCGCTTTCGGCAGCGTCCGGAGCAAAAAAGACAAACGTCCAGCTTTTGCTGCCACAGCAAAGGTGCCAGCGGGGAAAAGTAATGCTGGTTCTCACTGCCTCCTGGAACCTCTTCAAATGCCACAGACAATTTGGCCCTCTCTGCTTTCCTGCGGACTCCATCCTCAAAAGCACCTATTTTTGCTTTCGGCGCCCTCCGGAGCAAAAAAGACAAACGTCCAGCTTTTGCTGCCACAGCAAAGGTGCCAGCGGGGAAAAGTAATGCTGGTTCTCACTGCCTCCTGGAACTCCTTCAAATGCCACAGACAATTTGGCCCTCTCTGCTTTCCTGCGGACTCCATCCTCAAAAGCACCTGTTTTCGTTTTCGGCAGCCTCCGGAGCAAAAAAGACAAACGTCCAGCTTTTGCTGCCACAGCAAAGGTGCCAGCGGGGAAAAGTAATGCTGGTTCTCACTGCCTCCTGGAACCCTTTCAAATGCCGCAGACAATTTGGCCCTCTCTGCTTTCCTGTGGACTCCATCCTCAAAAGCACCTGTTTTCGCTTTCGGCAGCCTCCGGAGCAAAAAAGACAATCGTCCAGCTTTTGCTGCCACAGCAAAGGTGCCAGCGGGGAAAAGTAATGCTGGTTCTCACTGCCTCCTGGAACCTCTTCAAATGCCCCAGACAATTAAGCCCTCTCTGCTTTCCTGCGGACTCCATCCTCAAAAGCACCTGTTTTCGCTTTTGGCAACCTCCGGAGCAAAAAAGACAAACGTCCAGCTTTTGCTGCCACAGCAAAGGTGCCAGCGGGGAAAAGTAATGCTGGTTCTCACTGCCTCCTGGAACCCTTTCAAATGCCCCAGACAATTTGGCCCTCTCTGCTTTCCTGCGGACTCCATCCTCAAAAGCACCTGTTTTCGCTTTCGGCAACTTCAGGAGCAAAAAAGACAAACGTCCAGGTTTTGCTGCCACAGCAAAGGTGCCAGCGGGGAAAAGTGATGCTGGTCCTCATTGCCTCCTGGAACCTCTTCAAATGCCACAGACAATTTGGCCCTCTCTGCTTTCCTGCGGACTCCATCCTCAAAAGCACCTGTTTTCGCTTTCGGCAACCTCCGGACCAAAAAAGACAAACGTACAGCTTTTGCTGCCACAGCAAAGGTGCCAGCCGGGAAAAGTAATGCTGGTTCTCACTGCCTCCTGGAACTCTTTCAAATGCCACAGACAATTTGGCCCTCTCTGCTTTCCTGCGGACTCCATCCTCAAAAGCACCTGTTTTCGCTTTCGGCAGCCTCCGGAGCAAAAAAGACAAACGTCCAGCTTTTGCTGCCACAGCAAAGGTGCCAGCGGGGAAAAGTAATGCTGGTTCTCACTGCCTCCTGGAACCCTTTCAAATGCCACAGACAATTTGGCCCTCTCTGCTTTCCTGCGGACTCCATCCTCAAAAGCACCTGTTTTCGCTTTCGGCAACCTCCGGAGCAAAAAAGACAAACGTCCAGCTTTTGCTGCCACAGCAAAGGTGCCAGCGGGGAAAAGTAATGCTGGTTCTCACTGCCTCCTGGAACTCTTTCAAATGCCACAGACAATTTGGCCCTCTCTGCTTTCCTGCGGACTCCATCCTCAAAAGCACCTATTTTCGCTTTCGGCAGCCTCCGGAGCAAAAAAGACAAACGTCCAGCTTTTGCTGCCACAGCAAAGGTGCCAGCGGGGAAAAGTAATGCTGGTTCTCACTGCCTCCTGGAACCCTTTCAAATGCCCCAGACAATTTGGCCCTCTCTGCTTTCCTGTGGACTCCATCCTCAAAAGCACCTGTTTTCGCTTTCGGCAGCCTCCGGAGCAAAAAAGACAAACGTCCAGCTTTTGCTGCCACAGCAAAGGTGCCAGCGGGGAAAAGTAATGCTGGTTCTCACTGCCTCCTGGAACCCTTTCAAATGCCCCAGACAATTTGGCCCTCTCTGCTTTCCTGCGGACTCCATCCTCAAAAGCACCTGTTTTCGCTTTCGGCAGCCTCCGGAGCAAAAAAGACAAACGTCCAGCTTTTGCTGCCACAGCAAAGGTGCCAGCGGGGAAAAGTAATGCTGGTTCTCACTGCCTCCTGGAACCTCTTCAAATGCCACAGACAATTTGGCCCTCTCTGCTTTCCTGCGGACTCCATCCTCAAAAGCACCTATTTTTGCTTTCGGCGCCCTCCGGAGCAAAAAAGACAAACGTCCAGCTTTTGCTGCCACAGCAAAGGTGCCAGCGGGGAAAAGTAATGCTGGTTCTCACTGCCTCCTGGAACTCCTTCAAATGCCACAGACAATTTGGCCCTCTCTGCTTTCCTGCGGACTCCATCCTCAAAAGCACCTGTTTTCGTTTTCGGCAGCCTCCGGAGCAAAAAAGACAAACGTCCAGCTTTTGCTGCCACAGCAAAGGTGCCAGCGGGGAAAAGTAATGCTGGTTCTCACTGCCTCCTGGAACCCTTTCAAATGCCGCAGACAATTTGGCCCTCTCTGCTTTCCTGTGGACTCCATCCTCAAAAGCACCTGTTTTCGCTTTCGGCAGCCTCCGGAGCAAAAAAGACAATCGTCCAGCTTTTGCTGCCACAGCAAAGGTGCCAGCGGGGAAAAGTAATGCTGGTTCTCACTGCCTCCTGGAACCTCTTCAAATGCCCCAGACAATTAAGCCCTCTCTGCTTTCCTGCGGACTCCATCCTCAAAAGCACCTGTTTTCGCTTTTGGCAACCTCCGGAGCAAAAAAGACAAACGTCCAGCTTTTGCTGCCACAGCAAAGGTGCCAGCGGGGAAAAGTAATGCTGGTTCTCACTGCCTCCTGGAACCCTTTCAAATGCCCCAGACAATTTGGCCCTCTCTGCTTTCCTGCGGACTCCATCCTCAAAAGCACCTGTTTTCGCTTTCGGCAACTTCAGGAGCAAAAAAGACAAACGTCCAGGTTTTGCTGCCACAGCAAAGGTGCCAGCGGGGAAAAGTGATGCTGGTCCTCATTGCCTCCTGGAACCTCTTCAAATGCCCCAGACAATTTGGCCCTCTCTGCTTTCCTGCGGACTCCATCCTCAAAAGCACCTGTTTTCGCTTTCGGCATCCTCCGGAGCAAAAAAGACAAACGTCCAGCTTTTGCTGCCACAGCAAAGGTGCCAGCGGGGAAAAGTGATGCTGGTCCTCATTGCCTCCTGGAACCTCTTCAAATGCCACAGACAATTTGGCCCTCTCTGCTTTCCTGCGGACTCCATCCTCAAAAGCACCTGTTTTCGCTTTCGGCAACCTCCGGACCAAAAAAGACAAACGTCCAGCTTTTGCTGCCACAGCAAAGGTGCCAGCGGGGAAAAGTAATGCTGGTTCTCACTGCCTCCTGGAACCTCTTCAAATGCCACAGACATTTTGGCCCTCTCTGCTTTCCTGCGGACTCCATCCTCAAAAGCACCTGTTTTCGCTTTCGGCAACCTCCGGAGCAAAAAAGACAAACGTCCAGCTTTTGTTGCCACAGCAAAGGTGCCAGCGGGGAAAAGTAATGCTGGTTCTCACTGCCTCCTGGAACCCTTTCAAATGCCACAGACAATTTGGCCCTCTCTGCTTTCCTGCGGACTCCATCCTCAAAAGCACCTGTTTTCGCTTTCGGCAGCCTCCGGAGCAAAAAAGACAAACGTCCAGCTTTTGCTGCCACAGCAAAGGTGCCAGCGGGGAAAAGTAATGCTGGTTCTCACTGCCTCCTGGAACCCTTTCAAATGCCGCAGACAATTTGGCCCTCTCTGCTTTCCTGTGGACTCCATCCTCAAAAGCACCTGTTTTCGCTTTCGGCAGCCTCCGGAGCAAAAAAGACAATCGTCCAGCTTTTGCTGCCACAGCAAAGGTGCCAGCGGGGAAAAGTAATGCTGGTTCTCACTGCCTCCTGGAACCTCTTCAAATGCCACAGACAATTTGGCCCTCTCTGCTTTCCTGCGGACTCCATCCTCAAAAGCACCTGTTTTCGCTTTCGGCAACCTCCGGAGTAAAAAAGACAAACGTCCAGGTTTTGCTGCCACAGCAAAGGTGCCAGCGGGGAAAAGTGATGCTGGTCCTCATTGCCTCCTGGAACCTCTTCAAATGCCCCAGACAATTTGGCCCTCTCTGCTTTCCTGCGGACTCCATCCTCAAAAGCACCTGTTTTCGCTTTCGGCATCCTCCGGAGCAAAAAAGACAAACGTCCAGCTTTTGCTGCCACAGCAAAGGTGTCAGCGGGGAAAAGTGATGCTGGTCCTCATTGCCTCCTGGAACCTCTTCAAATGCCACAGACAATTTGGCCCTCTCTGCTTTCCTGCGGACTCCATCCTCAAAAGCACCTGTTTTCGCTTTCGGCAACCTCCGGACCAAAAATGACAAACGTCCAGCTTTTGCTGCCACAGCAAAGGTGCCAGCCGGGAAAAGTAATGCTGGTTCTCACTGCCTCCTGGAACTCTTTCAAATGCCACAGACAATTTGGCCCTCTCTGCTTTCCTGCGGACTCCATCCTCAAAAGCACCTGTTTTCGCTTTCGGCAGCCTCCGGACCAAAAAAGACAAACGTCCAGCTTTTGCTGCCACAGCAAAGGTGCCAGCGGGGAAAAGTAATGCTGGTTCTCACTGCCTCCTGGAACCCTTTCAAATGCCACAGACAATTTGGCCCTCTCTGCTTTCCTGTGGACTCCATCCTCAAAAGCACCTGTTTTCGCTTTCGGCAGCCTCCGGAGCAAAAAAGACAAACGTCCAGCTTTTGCTGCCACAGCAAAGGTGCCAGCGGGGAAAAGTGATGCTGGTTCTCACTGCCTCCTGGAAGCTCTTCAAATGCCACAGACATTTTGGCCCTCTCTGCTTTCCTGCGGACTCCATCCTCAAAAGCACCTGTTTTCGCTTTCGGCAACCTCCGGAGCAAAAAAGACAAACGTCCAGCTTTTGCTGCCACAGCAAAGGTGCCAGCGGGGAAAAGTAATGCTGGTTCTCACTGCCTCCTGGAACCCTTTCAAATGCCACAGACAATTTGGCCCTCTCTGCTTTCCTGCGGACTCCATCCTCAAAAGCACCTGTTTTCGCTTTCGGCAGCCTCCGGAGCAAAAAAGACAAACGTCCAGCTTTTGCTGCCACAGCAAAGGTGCCAGCGGGGAAAAGTAATGCTGGTTCTCACTGCCTCCTGGAACCCTTTCAAATGCCGCAGACAATTTGGCCCTCTCTGCTTTCCTGTGGACTCCATCCTCAAAAGCACCTGTTTTCGCTTTCGGCAGCCTCCGGAGCAAAAAAGACAAACGTCCAGCTTTTGCTGCCACAGCAAAGGTGCCAGCGGGGAAAAGTAATGCTGGTTCTCACTGCCTCCTGGAACCTCTTCAAATGCCACAGACAATTTGGCCCTCTCTGCTTTCCTGCGGACTCCATCCTCAAAAGCACCTGTTTTCGCTTTCGGCAACCTCCGGAGCAAAAAAGACAAACGTCCAGCTTTTGCTGCCACAGCAAAGGTGCCAGCGGGGAAAAGTAATGCTGGTTCTCACTGCCTCCTGGAACCCTTTCAAATGCCACAGACAATTTGGCCCTCTCTGCTTTCCTGCGGACTCCATCCTCAAAAGCACCTGTTTTCGCTTTCGGCAACCTCCGGAGCAAAAAAGACAAACGTCCAGCTTTTGCTGCCACAGCAAAGGTGCCAGCGGGGAAAAGTAATGCTGGTTCTCACTGCCTCCTGGAACTCTTTCAAATGCCACAGACAATTTGGCCCTCTCTGCTTTCCTGCGGACTCCATCCTCAAAAGCACCTATTTTCGCTTTCGGCAGCCTCCGGAGCAAAAAAGACAAACGTCCAGCTTTTGCTGCCACAGCAAAGGTGCCAGCGGGGAAAAGTAATGCTGGTTCTCACTGCCTCCTGGAACCCTTTCAAATGCCCCAGACAATTTGGCCCTCTCTGCTTTCCTGTGGACTCCATCCTCAAAAGCACCTGTTTTCGCTTTCGGCAGCCTCCGGAGCAAAAAAGACAAACGTCCAGCTTTTGCTGCCACAGCAAAGGTGCCAGCGGGGAAAAGTAATGCTGGTTCTCACTGCCTCCTGGAACCCTTTCAAATGCCACAGACAATTTGGCCCTCTCTGCTTTCCTGCGGACTCCATCCTCAAAAGCACCTGTTTTCGCTTTCGGCAACCTCCGGAGCAAAAAAGACAAACGTCCAGCTTTTGCTGCCACAGCAAAGGTGCCAGCGGGGAAAAGTAATGCTGGTTCTCACTGCCTCCTGGAACTCTTTCAAATGCCACAGACAATTTGGCCCTCTCTGCTTTCCTGCGGACTCCATCCTCAAAAGCACCTATTTTCGCTTTCGGCAGCCTCCGGAGCAAAAAAGACAAACGTCCAGCTTTTGCTGCCACAGCAAAGGTGCCAGCGGGGAAAAGTAATGCTGGTTCTCACTGCCTCCTGGAACCCTTTCAAATGCCCCAGACAATTTGGCCCTCTCTGCTTTCCTGTGGACTCCATCCTCAAAAGCACCTGTTTTCGCTTTCGGCAGCCTCCGGAGCAAAAAAGACAAACGTCCAGCTTTTGCTGCCACAGCAAAGGTGCCAGCGGGGAAAAGTAATGCTGGTTCTCACTGCCTCCTGGAACCCTTTCAAATGCCCCAGACAATTTGGCCCTCTCTGCTTTCCTGCGGACTCCATCCTCAAAAGCACCTGTTTTCGCTTTCGGCAGCGTCCGGAGCAAAAAAGACAAACGTCCAGCTTTTGCTGCCACAGCAAAGGTGCCAGCGGGGAAAAGTAATGCTGGTTCTCACTGCCTCCTGGAACCTCTTCAAATGCCACAGACAATTTGGCCCTCTCTGCTTTCCTGCGGACTCCATCCTCAAAAGCACCTATTTTTGCTTTCGGCGCCCTCCGGAGCAAAAAAGACAAACGTCCAGCTTTTGCTGCCACAGCAAAGGTGCCAGCGGGGAAAAGTAATGCTGGTTCTCACTGCCTCCTGGAACTCCTTCAAATGCCACAGACAATTTGGCCCTCTCTGCTTTCCTGCGGACTCCATCCTCAAAAGCACCTGTTTTCGTTTTCGGCAGCCTCCGGAGCAAAAAAGACAAACGTCCAGCTTTTGCTGCCACAGCAAAGGTGCCAGCGGGGAAAAGTAATGCTGGTTCTCACTGCCTCCTGGAACCCTTTCAAATGCCGCAGACAATTTGGCCCTCTCTGCTTTCCTGTGGACTCCATCCTCAAAAGCACCTGTTTTCGCTTTCGGCAGCCTCCGGAGCAAAAAAGACAATCGTCCAGCTTTTGCTGCCACAGCAAAGGTGCCAGCGGGGAAAAGTAATGCTGGTTCTCACTGCCTCCTGGAACCTCTTCAAATGCCCCAGACAATTAAGCCCTCTCTGCTTTCCTGCGGACTCCATCCTCAAAAGCACCTGTTTTCGCTTTTGGCAACCTCCGGAGCAAAAAAGACAAACGTCCAGCTTTTGCTGCCACAGCAAAGGTGCCAGCGGGGAAAAGTAATGCTGGTTCTCACTGCCTCCTGGAACCCTTTCAAATGCCCCAGACAATTTGGCCCTCTCTGCTTTCCTGCGGACTCCATCCTCAAAAGCACCTGTTTTCGCTTTCGGCAACTTCAGGAGCAAAAAAGACAAACGTCCAGGTTTTGCTGCCACAGCAAAGGTGCCAGCGGGGAAAAGTGATGCTGGTCCTCATTGCCTCCTGGAACCTCTTCAAATGCCACAGACAATTTGGCCCTCTCTGCTTTCCTGCGGACTCCATCCTCAAAAGCACCTGTTTTCGCTTTCGGCAACCTCCGGACCAAAAAAGACAAACGTCCAGCTTTTGCTGCCACAGCAAAGGTGCCAGCCGGGAAAAGTAATGCTGGTTCTCACTGCCTCCTGGAACTCTTTCAAATGCCACAGACAATTTGGCCCTCTCTGCTTTCCTGCGGACTCCATCCTCAAAAGCACCTGTTTTCGCTT
This sequence comes from Vanellus vanellus, assembly GCF_965231255.1. Lineage (NCBI taxonomy): Eukaryota > Metazoa > Chordata > Aves > Charadriiformes > Charadriidae > Vanellus > Vanellus vanellus. The sequence goes on from NW_028127501.1 coordinate 27,211, forward strand.
TCGGCAGCCTCCGGACCAAAAAAGACAAACGTCCAGCTTTTGCTGCCACAGCAAAGGTGCCAGCGGGGAAAAGTAATGCTGGTTCTCACTGCCTCCTGGAACCCTTTCAAATGCCACAGACAATTTGGCCCTCTCTGCTTTCCTGTGGACTCCATCCTCAAAAGCACCTGTTTTCGCTTTCGGCAGCCTCCGGAGCAAAAAAGACAAACGTCCAGCTTTTGCTGCCACAGCAAAGGTGCCAGCGGGGAAAAGTGATGCTGGTTCTCACTGCCTCCTGGAAGCTCTTCAAATGCCACAGACATTTTGGCCCTCTCTGCTTTCCTGCGGACTCCATCCTCAAAAGCACCTGTTTTCGCTTTCGGCAACCTCCGGAGCAAAAAAGACAAACGTCCAGCTTTTGCTGCCACAGCAAAGGTGCCAGCGGGGAAAAGTAATGCTGGTTCTCACTGCCTCCTGGAACCCTTTCAAATGCCACAGACAATTTGGCCCTCTCTGCTTTCCTGCGGACTCCATCCTCAAAAGCACCTGTTTTCGCTTTCGGCAGCCTCCGGAGCAAAAAAGACAAACGTCCAGCTTTTGCTGCCACAGCAAAGGTGCCAGCGGGGAAAAGTAATGCTGGTTCTCACTGCCTCCTGGAACCCTTTCAAATGCCGCAGACAATTTGGCCCTCTCTGCTTTCCTGTGGACTCCATCCTCAAAAGCACCTGTTTTCGCTTTCGGCAGCCTCCGGAGCAAAAAAGACAAACGTCCAGCTTTTGCTGCCACAGCAAAGGTGCCAGCGGGGAAAAGTAATGCTGGTTCTCACTGCCTCCTGGAACCTCTTCAAATGCCACAGACAATTTGGCCCTCTCTGCTTTCCTGCGGACTCCATCCTCAAAAGCACCTGTTTTCGCTTTCGGCAACCTCCGGAGCAAAAAAGACAAACGTCCAGCTTTTGCTGCCACAGCAAAGGTGCCAGCGGGGAAAAGTAATGCTGGTTCTCACTGCCTCCTGGAACCCTTTCAAATGCCACAGACAATTTGGCCCTCTCTGCTTTCCTGCGGACTCCATCCTCAAAAGCACCTGTTTTCGCTTTCGGCAGCCTCCGGAGCAAAAAAGACAAACGTCCAGCTTTTGCTGCCACAGCAAAGGTGCCAGCGGGGAAAAGTAATGCTGGTTCTCACTGCCTCCTGGAACCCATTCAAATGCCGCAGACAATTTGGCCCTCTCTGCTTTCCTGTGGACTCCATCCTCAAAAGCACCTGTTTTCGCTTTCGGCAGCCTCCGGAGCAAAAAAGACAATCGTCCAGCTTTTGCTGCCACAGCAAAGGTGCCAGCGGGGAAAAGTAATGCTGGTTCTCACTGCCTCCTGGAACCTCTTCAAATGCCACAGACAATTTGGCCCTCTCTGCTTTCCTGCGGACTCCATCCTCAAAAGAACCTGTTTTCGCTTTCGGCAACCTCCGGAGTAAAAAAGACAAACGTCCAGGTTTTGCTGCCACAGCAAAGGTGCCAGCGGGGAAAAGTGATGCTGGTCCTCATTGCCTCCTGGAACCTCTTCAAATGCCCCAGACAATTTGGCCCTCTCTGCTTTCCTGCGGACTCCATCCTCAAAAGCACCTGTTTTCGCTTTCGGCATCCTCCGGTGGTAAAAAGACAAACGTCCAGCTTTTGCTGCCACAGCAAATGTGCCAGCGGGGAAAAGTAATGCTGGTTCTCACTGCCTCCTGGAACCCTTTCAAATGCCCCAGACAATTTGGCCCTCTCTGCTTTCCTGCGGACTCCATCCTCAAAAGCACCTGTTTTCGCTTTTGGCAACCTCCGGAGCAAAAAAGACAAACGTCCAGCTTTTGCTGCCACAGCAAAGGTGCCAGCGGGGAAAAGTAATGCTGGTTCTCACTGCCTCCTGGAACCTCTTCAAATGCCCCAGACAATTTGGCCCTCTCTGCTTTCCTGCGGACTCCATCCTCAAAAGCACCTGTTTTCGCTTTCGGCAGCCTCCGGAGCAAAAAAGACAAACGTCCAGCTTTTGCTGCCACAGCAAAGGTGCCAGCGGGGAAAAGTAATGCTCGTTCTCACTGCCTCCTGGAACCCTTTCAAATGCCACAGACAATTTGGCCCTCTCTGCTTTCCTGCGGACTCCATGCTCAAAAGCACCTGTTTTCGCTTTCGGCAACCTCCGGAGCAAAAAAGACAAACGTCCAGCTTTTGCTGCCACAGCAAAGGTGCCAGCGGGGAAAAGTAATGCTGGTTCTCACTGCCTCCTGGAACCCTTTCAAATGCCACAGACAATTTGGCCCTCTCTGCTTTCCTGTGGACTCCATTCAAAAGCACCTGTTTTCGCTTTCGGCAGCCTCCGGAGCAAAAAAGACAAACGTCCAGCTTTTGCTGCCACAGCAAAGGTGCCAGCGGGGAAAAGTAATGCTGGTTCTCACTGCCTCCTGGAACCCTTTCAAATGCCCCAGACAATTTGGCCCTCTCTGCTTTCCTGCGGACTCCATCCTCAAAAGCACCTGTTTTCGCTTTCGGCAGCCTCCGGAGCAAAAAAGACAAACGTCCAGCTTTTGCTGCCACAGCAAAGGTGCCAGCGGGGAAAAGTAATGCTGGTACTCACTGCCTCCTGGAACCCTTTCAAATGCCCCAGACAATTAAGCCCTCTCTGCTTTCCTGCGGACTCTATCCTCAAAAGCGACTTTTTTCACTTTCGGCGCCTTCCGGTGGTGAAAAGACAAACGTCCAGCTTTTGCTGCCACAGCAAAGGTGCCAGCGGGGAAAAGTGATGCTGGTTCTCACTGCCTCCTGGAACTCTTTCAAATGCCCCAGACAATTTGGCTCTCTCTGCTTTCCTGCGGACTCCATCCTCAAAAGCACCTGTTTTCGCTTTCGGCAGCCTCCGGAGCAAAAAAGACAAACGTCCAGCTTTTGCTGCCACAGCAAAGGTGCCAGCGGGGAAAAGTAATGCTGGTTCTCACTGCCTCCTGGAACCCTTTCAAATGCCACAGACATTTTGGCCCTCTCTGCTTTCCTGCGGACTCCATCCTCAAAAGCACCTGTTTTCGCTTTCGGCAGCCTCCGGAGCAAAAAAGACAAACGTCCAGCTTTTGCTGCCACAGCAAAGGTGCCAGCGGGGAAAAGTAATGCTGGTTCTCACTGCCTCCTGGAACCCTTTCAAATGCCACAGACAATTTGGCCCTCTCTGCTTTCCTGTGGACTCCATCCTCAAAAGCACCTGTTTTCGCTTTCGGCAGCCTCCGGAGCAAAAAAGACAAACGTCCAGCTTTTGCTGCCACAGCAAAGGTGCCAGCGGGGAAAAGTAATGCTGGTTCTCACTGCCTCCTGGAACCTCTTCAAATGCCACAGACAATTTGGCCCTCTCTGCTTTCCTGCGGACTCCATCCTCAAAAGCACCTGTTTTCGCTTTCGGCAGCCTCCGGAGCAAAAAAGACAAACGTCCAGCTTTTGCTGCCACAGCAAAGGTGCCAGCGGGGAAAAGTGATGCTGGTTCTCACTGCCTCCTGGAACTCTTTCAAATGCCCCAGACAATTTGGCTCTCTCTGCTTTCCTGCGGACTCCATCCTCAAAAGCACCTGTTTTCGCTTTCGGCAGCCTCCGGAGCAAAAAAGACAAACGTCCAGCTTTTGCTGCCACAGCAAAGGTGCCAGCGGGGAAAAGTAATGCTGGTTCTCACTGCCTCCTGGAACCCTTTCAAATGCCCCAGACAATTTGGCCCTCTCTGCTTTCCTGCGGACTCCATCCTCAAAAGCACCTGTTTTCGCTTTCGGCAGCCTCCGGAGCAAAAAAGACAAACGTCCAGCTTTTGCTGCCACAGCAAAGGTGCCAGCGGGGAAAAGTAATGCTGGTTCTCACTGCCTCCTGGAACCCTTTCAAATGCCCCAGACAATTTGGCCCTCTCTGCTTTCCTGCGGACTCCATGCTCAAAAGCACCTGTTTTCGCTTTCGGCAACCTCCGGAGCAAAAAAGACAAACGTCCAGCTTTTGCTGCCACAGCAAAGGTGCCAGCGGGGAAAAGTAATGCTGGTTCTCACTGCCTCCTGGAACCCTTTCAAATGCCACAGACAATTTGGCCCTCTCTGCTTTCCTGCGGACTCCATCCTCAAAAGCACCTGTTTTCGCTTTCGGCAGCCTCCGGAGCAAAAAAGACAAACGTCCAGCTTTTGCTGCCACAGCAAAGGTACCAGTGGGGAAAAGTAATGCTGGTTCTCACTGCCTCCTGGAACCTCTTCAAATGCCCCAGACAATTTGGCCCTCTCTGCTTTCCTGCGGACTCCATCCTCAAAAGCACCTGTTTTCGCTTTCGGCAGCCTCCGGAGCAAAAAAGACAAACGTCCAGCTTTTGCTGCCACAGCAAAGGTGCCAGCGGGGAAAAGTAATGCTGGTTCTCACTGCCTCCTGGAACCCTTTCAAATGCCACAGACAATTTGGCCCTCTCTGCTTTCCTGCGGACTCCATCCTCAAAAGCACCTGTTTTCGCTTTCGGCAGCCTCCGGAGCAAAAAAGACAAACGTCCAGCTTTTGCTGCCACAGCAAAGGTGCCAGCCGGGAAAAGTAATGCTGGTTCTCACTGCCTCCTGGAACCCTTTCAAATGCCACAGACAATTTGGCCCTCTCTGCTTTCCTGCGGACTCCATCCTCACAAGCACCTGTTTTCGCTTTCGGCAGCGTCCGGAGCAGAAAAGACAAACGTCCAGCTTTTGCTGCCACAGCAAAGGTGCCAGCGGGGAAAAGTAATGCTGGTTCTCACTGCGTCCTGGAACCTCTTCAAATGCCACAGACAATTTGGCCCTCTCTGCTTTCCTGCGGACTCCATCCTCAAAAGCACCTGTTTTCACTTTCGGCGCCCTCCGGTGGTAAAAAGACAAACGTCCAGCTTTTGCTGCCACAGCAAAGGTGCCAGCGGGGAAAAGTGATGCTGGTTCTCACTGCCTCCTGGAACTCTTTCAAATGCCCCAGACAATTTGGCTCTCTCTGCTTTCCTGCGGACTCCATCCTCAAAAGCACCTGTTTTCGCTTTCGGCAGCCTCCGGAGCAAAAAAGACAAACGTCCAGCTTTTGCTGCCACAGCAAAGGTGCCAGCGGGGAAAAGTAATGCTGGTTCTCACTGCCTCCTGGAACCTCTTCAAATGCCACAGACATTTTGGCCCTCTCTGCTTTCCTGCGGACTCCATCCTCAAAAGCACCTGTTTTCGCTTTCGGCAACCTCCAGAGCAAAAAAGACAAACGTCCAGCTTTTGCTGCCACAGCAAAGGTGCCAGCGGGGAAAAGTAATGCTGGTTCTCACTGCCTCCTGGAACCCTTTCAAATGCCACAGACAATTTGGCCCTCTCTGCTTTCCTGCGGACTCCATCCTCAAAAGCACCTGTTTTCGCTTTCGGCAGCCTCCGGAGCAAAAAAGACAAACGTCCAGCTTTTGCTGCCACAGCAAAGGTGCCAGCGGGGAAAAGTAATGCTGGTTCTCACTGCCTCCTGGAACCCTTTCAAATGCCCCAGACAATTTGGCCCTCTCTGCTTTCCTGCGGACTCCATCCTCAAAAGCACCTGTTTTCGCTTTCGGCAGCCTCCGGAGCAAAAAAGACAAACGTCCAGCTTTTGCTGCCACAGCAAAGGTGCCAGCGGGGAAAAGTAATGCTGGTTCTCACTGCCTCCTGGAACCCTTTCAAATGCCCCAGACAATTTGGCCCTCTCTGCTTTCCTGCGGACTCCATCCTCAAAAGCACCTGTTTTCGCTTTCGGCAGCCTCCGGAGCAAAAAAGACAAACGTCCAGCTTTTGCTGCCACAGCAAAGGTGCCAGCGGGGAAAAGTAATGCTGGTTCTCACTGCCTCCTGGAACCCTTTCAAATGCCACAGACAATTTGGCCCTCTCTGCTTTCCTGCGGACTCCATCCTCAAAAGCACCTGTTTTCGCTTTCGGCAGCGTCCGGAGCAAAAAAGACAAACGTCCAGCTTTTGCTGCCACAGCAAAGGTGCCAGCGGGGAAAAGTAATGCTGGTTCTCACTGCCTCCTGGAACCCTTTCAAATGCCACAGACAATTTGGCCCTCTCTGCTTTCCTGCGGACTGCATCCTCAAAAGCACCTGTTTTCGCTTTCGGCAGCCTCCGGAGCAAAAAAGACAAACGTCCAGCTTTTGCTGCCACAGCAAAGGTGCCAGCGGGGAAAAGTAATGCTGGTTCTCACTGCCTCCTGGAACCCTTTCAAATGCCCCAGACAATTAAGCCCTCTCTGCTTTCCTGCGGACTCCATCCTCAAAAGCGCCTTTTTTCACTTTCGGCGCCCTCCGGTGGTAAAAAGACAAACGTCCAGGTTTTGCTGCCACAGCAAAGGTGCCAGCGGGGAAAAGTGATGCTGGTTCTCACTGCCTCCTGGAACTCTTTCAAATGCCACAGACAATTTGGCCCTCTCTGCTTTCCTGCGGACTCCATCCTCAAAAGCACCTATTTTCGCTTTCGGCAGCCTCCGGAGCAAAAAAGACAAACGTCCAGCTTTTGCTGCCACAGCAAAGGTGCCAGCGGGGAAAAGTAATGCTGGTTCTCACTGCCTCCTGGAACCCTTTCAAATGCCACAGACAATTTGGCCCTCTCTGCTTTCCTGCGGACTCCATCCTCAAAAGCACCTGTTTTCGCTTTCGGCAGCCTCCGGAGCAAAAAAGACAAACGTCCAGCTTTTGCTTCAACAGCAAAGGTGCCAGCGGGGAAAAGTAATGCTGGTTCTCACTGCCTCCTGGAACCCTTTCAAATGCCACAGACAATTTGGCCCTCTCTGCTTTCCTGCGGACTCCATGCTCAAAAGCACCTGTTTTCGCTTTCGGCAACCTCCGGAGCAAAAAAGACAAACGTCCAGCTTTTGCTGCCACAGCAAAGGTGCCAGCGGGGAAAAGTAATGCTGGTTCTCACTGCCTCCTGGAACCCTTTCAAATGCCCCAGACAATTTGGCCCTCTCTGCTTTCCTGCGGACTCCATCCTCAAAAGCACCTGTTTTCGCTTTCGGCAGCCTCCGGAGCAAAAAAGACAAACGTCCAGCTTTTGCTGCCACAACAAAGGTGCCAGCGGGGAAAAGTAATGCTGGTTCTCACTGCCTCCTGGAACCCTTTCAAATGCCACAGACAATTTGGCCCTCTCTGCTTTCCTGCGGACTCCATCCTCAAAAGCACCTGTTTTCGCTTTCGGCAGCCTCCGGAGCAAAAAAGACAAACGTCCAGCTTTTGCTGCCACAGCAAAGGTGCCAGCGGGGAAAAGTAATGCTGGTTCTCACTGCCTCCTGGAACCCTTTCAAATGCCACAGACAATTTGGCCCTCTCTGCTTTCCTGCGGACTCCATCCTCAAAAGCACCTGTTTTCGCTTTCGGCAGCCTCCGGAGCAAAAAAGACAAACGTCCAGCTTTTGCTGCCACAGCAAAGGTGCCAGCGGGGAAAAGTAATGCTGGTTCTCACTGCCTCCTGGAACCCTTTCAAATGCCACAGACAATTTGGCCCTCTCTGCTTTCCTGCGGACTCCATCCTCAAAAGCACCTGTTTTCGCTTTCGGCAGCCTCCGGAGCAAAAAAGACAAACGTCCAGCTTTTGCTGCCACAGCAAAGGTGCCAGCGGGGAAAAGTAATGCTGGTTCTCACTGCCTCCTGGAACCCTTTCAAATGCCACAGACAATTTGGCCCTCTCTGCTTTCCTGCGGACTCCATCCTCAAAAGCACCTGTTTTCGCTTTCGGCAGCGTCCGGAGCAAAAAAGACAAACGTCCAGCTTTTGCTGCCACAGCAAAGGTGCCAGCGGGGAAAAGTAATGCTGGTTCTCACTGCCTCCTGGAACCCTTTCAAATGCCACAGACAATTTGGCCCTCTCTGCTTTCCTGCGGACTGCATCCTCAAAAGCACCTGTTTTCGCTTTCGGCAGCCTCCGGAGCAAAAAAGACAAACGTCCAGCTTTTGCTGCCACAGCAAAGGTGCCAGCGGGGAAAAGTAATGCTGGTTCTCACTGCCTCCTGGAACCCTTTCAAATGCCCCAGACAATTAAGCCCTCTCTGCTTTCCTGCGGACTCCATCCTCAAAAGCGCCTTTTTTCACTTTCGGCGCCCTCCGGTGGTAAAAAGACAAACGTCCAGGTTTTGCTGCCACAGCAAAGGTGCCAGCGGGGAAAAGTGATGCTGGTTCTCACTGCCTCCTGGAACTCTTTCAAATGCCACAGACAATTTGGCCCTCTCTGCTTTCCTGCGGACTCCATCCTCAAAAGCACCTATTTTCGCTTTCGGCAGCCTCCGGAGCAAAAAAGACAAACGTCCAGCTTTTGCTGCCACAGCAAAGGTGCCAGCGGGGAAAAGTAATGCTGGTTCTCACTGCCTCCTGGAACCCTTTCAAATGCCACAGACAATTTGGCCCTCTCTGCTTTCCTGCGGACTCCATCCTCAAAAGCACCTGTTTTCGCTTTCGGCAGCCTCCGGAGCAAAAAAGACAAACGTCCAGCTTTTGCTTCAACAGCAAAGGTGCCAGCGGGGAAAAGTAATGCTGGTTCTCACTGCCTCCTGGAACCCTTTCAAATGCCACAGACAATTTGGCCCTCTCTGCTTTCCTGCGGACTCCATCCTCAAAAGAACCTGTTTTCGCTTTTGGCAACCTCCGGAGCAAAAAAGACAAACGTCCAGCTTTTGCTGCCACAGCAAAGGTGCCAGCGGGGAAAAGTAATGCTGGTTCTCACTGCCTCCTGGAACCCTTTCAAATGCCCCAGACAATTTGGCCCTCTCTGCTTTCCTGCGGACTCCATCCTCAAAAGCACCTGTTTTCGCTTTCGGCAGCCTCCGGAGCAAAAAAGACAAACGTCCAGCTTTTGCTGCCACAACAAAGGTGCCAGCGGGGAAAAGTAATGCTGGTTCTCACTGCCTCCTGGAACCCTTTCAAATGCCACAGACAATTTGGCCCTCTCTGCTTTCCTGCGGACTCCATCCTCAAAAGCACCTGTTTTCGCTTTCGGCAGCCTCCGGAGCAAAAAAGACAAACGTCCAGCTTTTGCTGCCACAGCAAAGGTGCCAGCGGGGAAAAGTAATGCTCGTTCTCACTGCCTCCTGGAACCCTTTCAAATGCCACAGACAATTTGGCCCTCTCTGCTTTCCTGCGGACTCCATCCTCAAAAGCACCTGTTTTCGCTTTTGGCAACCTCCGGAGCAAAAAAGACAAACGTCCAGCTTTTGCTGCCACAGCAAAGGTGCCAGCGGGGAAAAGTAATGCTGGTTCTCACTGCCTCCTGGAACCCTTTCAAATGCCCCAGACAATTTGGCCCTCTCTGCTTTCCTGCGGACTCCATCCTCAAAAGCACCTGTTTTCGCTTTCGGCAGCCTCCGGAGCAAAAAAGACAAACGTCCAGCTTTTGCTGCCACAACAAAGGTACCAGCGGGGAAAAGTAATGCTGGTTCTCACTGCCTCCTGGAACCCTTTCAAATGCCACAGACAATTTGGCCCTCTCTGCTTTCCTGCGGACTCCATCCTCAAAAGCACCTGTTTTCGCTTTCGGCAGCCTCCGGAGCAAAAAAGACAAACGTCCAGCTTTTGCTGCCACAGCAAAGGTGCCAGCGGGGAAAAGTAATGCTGGTTCTCACTGCCTCCTGGAACCTCTTCAAATGCCCCAGACAATTTGGCCCTCTCTGCTTTCCTGCGGACTCCATCCTCAAAAGCACCTGTTTTTCACTTTCGGCGCCCTCCGGTGGTAAAAAGACAAACGTCCAGCTTTTGCTGCCACAGCAAAGGTGCCAGCGGGGAAAAGTAATGCTGGTTCTCACTGCCTCCTGGAACCCTTTCAAATGCCCCAGACAATTTGGCCCTCTCTGCTTTCCTGCGGACTCCATCCTCAAAAGCACCTGTTTTCGCTTTCGGCAGCGTCCGGAGCAAAAAAGACAAACGTCCAGCTTTTGCTGCCACAGCAAAGGTGCCAGCGGGGAAAAGTAATGCTGGTTCTCACTGCCTCCTGGAACCCTTTCAAATGCCACAGACAATTTGGCCCTCTCTGCTTTCCTGCGGACTCCATCCTCAAAAGCACCTGTTTTCGCTTTCGGCAGCCTCCGGAGCAAAAAAGACAAACGTCCAGCTTTTGCTGCCACAGCAAAGGTGCCAGCGGGGAAAAGTAATGCTGGTTCTCACTGCCTCCTGGAACCCTTTCAAATGCCACAGACAATTTGGCCCTCTCTGCTTTCCTGCGGACTCCATCCTCAAAAGCACCTGTTTTCGCTTTCGGCATCCTCCGGAGCAAAAAAGACAAACGTCCAGCTTTTGCTGCCACAACAAAGGTGCCAGCGGGGAAAAGTGATGCTGGTTCTCACTGCCTCCTGGAACCCTTTCAAATGCCGCAGACAATTTGGCCCTCTCTGCTTTCCTGTGGACTCCATCCTCAAAAGCACCTGTTTTCGCTTTCGGCAGCCTCCGGAGCAAAAAAGACAAACGTCCAGCTTTTGCTGCCACAGCAAAGGTGCCAGCGGGGAAAAGTAATGCTGGTTCTCACTGCCTCCTGGAACCTCTTCAAATGCCACAGACAATTTGGCCCTCTCTGCTTTCCTGCGGACTCCATCCTCAAAAGCACCTGTTTTCGCTTTTGGCAACCTCCGGAGCAAAAAAGACAAACGTCCAGCTTTTGCTGCCACAGCAAAGGTGCCAGCGGGGAAAAGTAATGCTGGTTCTCACTGCCTCCTGGAACCCTTTCAAATGCCCCAGACAATTTGGCCCTCTCTGCTTTCCTGCGGACTCCATCCTCAAAAGCACCTGTTTTCGCTTTCGGCAGCCTCCGGAGCAAAAAAGACAAACGTCCAGCTTTTGCTGCCACAGCAAAGGTGCCAGCGGGGAAAAGTAATGCTGGTTCTCACTGCCTCCTGGAACCCTTTCAAATGCCACAGACAATTTGGCCCTCTCTGCTTTCCTGCGGACTCCATCCTCAAAAGCACCTGTTTTCGCTTTCGGCAGCCTCCGGAGCAAAAAAGACAAACGTCCAGCTTTTGCTGCCACAGCAAAGGTGCCAGCGGGGAAAAGTAATGCTGGTTCTCACTGCCTCCTGGAACCCTTTCAAATGCCACAGACAATTTGGCCCTCTCTGCTTTCCTGCGGACTGCATCCTCAAAAGCACCTGTTTTCGCTTTCGGCAGCCTCCGGAGCAAAAAAGACAAACGTCCAGCTTTTGCTGCCACAGCAAAGGTGCCAGCGGGGAAAAGTAATGCTGGTTCTCACTGCCTCCTGGAACCCTTTCAAATGCCCCAGACAATTAAGCCCTCTCTGCTTTCCTGCGGACTCTATCCTCAAAAGCGCCTTTTTTCACTTTCGGCGCCCTCCGGTGGTAAAAAGACAAACGTCCAGGTTTTGCTGCCACAGCAAAGGTGCCAGCGGGGAAAAGTGATGCTAGTTCTCACTGCCTCCTGGAACTCTTTCAAATGCCACAGACAATTTGGCCCTCTCTGCTTTCCTGCGGACTCCATCCTCAAAAGCACCTATTTTCGCTTTCGGCAGCCTCCGGAGCAAAAAAGACAAACGTCCAGCTTTTGCTGCCACAGCAAAGGTGCCAGCGGGGAAAAGTAATGCTGGTTCTCACTGCCTCCTGGAACCCTTTCAAATGCCACAGACAATTTGGCCCTCTCTGCTTTCCTGCGGACTCTATCCTCAAAAGCACCTGTTTTCGCTTTCGGCAGCCTCCGGAGCAAAAAAGACAAACGTCCAGCTTTTGCTGCCACAGCAAAGGTGCCAGCGGGGAAAAGTAATGCTGGTTCTCACTGCCTCCTGGAACCTGTTCAAATGCCCCAGACAATTTGGCCCTCTCTGCTTTCCTGCGGACTCCATCCTCAAAAGCACCTGTTTTCGCTTTCGGCAGCCTCCGGAGCAAAAAAGACAAACGTCCAGCTTTTGCTGCCACAGCAAAGGTGCCAGCGGGGAAAAGTAATGCTGGTTCTCACTGCCTCCTGGAACCCTTTCAAATGCCACAGACAATTTGGCCCTCTCTGCTTTCCTGCGGACTCCATCCTCAAAAGCACCTGTTTTCGCTTTCGGCAGCCTCCGGAGCAAAAAAGACAAACGTCCAGCTTTTGCTGCCACAGCAAAGGTGCCAGCGGGGAAAAGTAATGCTGGTTCTCACTGCCTCCTGGAACCCTTTCAAATGCCCCAGACAATTTGGCCCTCTCTGCTTTCCTGCGGACTCCATGCTCAAAAGCACCTGTTTTCGCTTTCGGCAACCTCCGGAGCAAAAAAGACAAACGTCCAGCTTTTGCTGCCACAGCAAAGGTGCCAGCGGGGAAAAGTAATGCTGGTTCTCACTGCCTCCTGGAACCCTTTCAAATGCCACAGACAATTTGGCCCTCTCTGCTTTCCTGCGGACTCCATCCTCAAAAGCACCTGTTTTCGCTTTCGGCAGCCTCCGGAGCAAAAAAGACAAACGTCCAGCTTTTGCTGCCACAGCAAAGGTGCCAGCGGGGAAAAGTAATGCTGGTTCTCACTGCCTCCTGGAACCCTTTCAAATGCCACAGACAATTTGGCCCTCTCTGCTTTCCTGCGGACTCCATCCTCAAAAGCACCTGTTTTCGCTTTCGGCAGCCTCCGGAGCAAAAAAGACAAACGTCCAGCTTTTGCTGCCACAGCAAAGGTGCCAGCGGGGAAAAGTAATGCTGGTTCTCACTGCCTCCTGGAACCCTTTCAAATGCCACAGACAATTTGGCCCTCTCTGCTTTCCTGCGGACTCCATCCTCAAAAGCACCTGTTTTCGCTTTCGGCAGCCTCCGGAGCAAAAAAGACAAACGTCCAGCTTTTGCTGCCACAGCAAAGGTGCCAGCGGGGAAAAGTAATGCTGGTTCTCACTGCCTCCTGGAACCCTTTCAAATGCCACAGACAATTAAGCCCTCTCTGCTTTCCTGCGGCCTCTATCCTCAAAAGCGACTTTTTTCACTTTCGGCGCCCTCCGGTGGTAAAAAGACAAACGTCCAGCTTTTGCTGCCACAGCAAAGGTGCCAGCGGGGAAAAGTGATGCTGGTTCTCACTGCCTCCTGGAACTCTTTCAAATGCCACAGACAATTTGGCTCTCTCTGCTTTCCTGCGGACTCCATCCTCAAAAGCACCTGTTTTCGCTTTCGGCAGCCTCCGGAGCAAAAAAGACAAACGTCCAGCTTTTGCTGCCACAGCAAAGGTGCCAGCGGGGAAAAGTAATGCTGGTTCTCACTGCCTCCTGGAACCTCTTCAAATGCCACAGACATTTTGGCCCTCTCTGCTTTCCTGCGGACTCCATCCTCAAAAGCACCTGTTTTCGCTTTCGGCAGCCTCCGGAGCAAAAAAGACAAACGTCCAGCTTTTGCTGCCACAGCAAAGGTGCCAGCGGGGAAAAGTAATGCTGGTTCTCACTGCCTCCTGGAACCCTTTCAAATGCCCCAGACAATTTGGCCCTCTCTGCTTTCCTGCGGACTCCATCCTCAAAAGCACCTGTTTTCGCTTTCGGCAGCCTCCGGAGCAAAAAAGACAAACGTCCAGCTTTTGCTGCCACAGCAAAGGTGCCAGCGGGGAAAAGTAATGCTGGTTCTCACTGCCTCCTGGAACCCTTTCAAATGCCACAGACAATTTGGCCCTCTCTGCTTTCCTGCGGACTCCATCCTCAAAAGCACCTGTTTTCGCTTTCGGCAGCCTCCGGAGCAAAAAAGACAAACGTCCAGCTTTTGCTGCCACAGCAAAGGTGCCAGCGGGGAAAAGTAATGCTGGTTCTCACTGCCTCCTGGAACCCTTTCAAATGCCCCAGACAATTTGGCCCTCTCTGCTTTCCTGCGGACTCCATCCTCAAAAGCACCTGTTTTCGCTTTCGGCAGCCTCCGGAGCAAAAAAGACAAACGTCCAGCTTTTGCTGCCACAGCAAAGGTGCCAGCGGGGAAAAGTAATGCTGGTTCTCACTGCCTCCTGGAACCCTTTCAAATGCCACAGACAATTTGGCCCTCTCTGCTTTCCTGCGGACTCCATCCTCAAAAGCACCTGTTTTCGCTTTCGGCAGCGTCCGGAGCAAAAAAGACAAACGTCCAGCTTTTGCTGCCACAGCAAAGGTGCCAGCGGGGAAAAGTAATGCTGGTTCTCACTGCCTCCTGGAACCTCTTCAAATGCCACAGACAATTTGGCCCTCTCTGCTTTCCTGCGGACTCCATCCTCAAAAGCACCTGTTTTCGCTTTCGGCAGCCTCCGGAGCAAAAAAGACAAACGTCCAGCTTTTGCTGCCACAGCAAAGGTGCCAGCGGGGAAAAGTAATGCTGGTTCTCACTGCCTCCTGGAACCCTTTCAAATGCCCCAGACAATTAAGCCCTCTCTGCTTTCCTGCGGACTCTATCCTCAAAAGCGACTTTTTTCACTTTGGGCGCCCTCCGGTGGTAAAAAGACAAACGTCCAGCTTTTGCTGCCACAGCAAAGGTGCCAGCGGGGAAAAGTGATGCTGGTTCTCACTGCCTCCTGGAACTCTTTCAAATGCCCCAGACAATTTGGCTCTCTCTGCTTTCCTGCGGACTCCATCCTCAAAAGCACCTGTTTTCGCTTTCGGCAGCCTCCGGAGCAAAAAAGACAAACGTCCAGCTTTTGCTGCCACAGCAAAGGTGCCAGCGGGGAAAAGTAATGCTGGTTCTCACTGCCTCCTGGAACCTCTTCAAATGCCACAGACATTTTGGCCCTCTCTGCTTTCCTGCGGACTCCATCCTCAAAAGCACCTGTTTTCGCTTTCGGCATCCTCCGGAGCAAAAAAGGCAAACGTCCAGCTTTTGCTGCCACAGCAAAGGTGCCAGCGGGGAAAAGTAATGCTGGTTCTCACTGCCTCCTGGAACCCTTTCAAATGCCACAGACAATTTGGCCCTCTCTGCTTTCCTGCGGACTCCATCCTCAAAAGCACCTGTTTTCGCTTTCGGCAGCCTCCGGAGCAAAAAAGACAAACGTCCAGCTTTTGCTGCCACAGCAAAGGTGCCAGCGGGGAAAAGTAATGCTGGTTCTCACTGCCTCCTGGAACCCTTTCAAATGCCACAGACAATTTGGCCCTCTCTGCTTTCCTGCGGACTCCATCCTCAAAAGCACCTGTTTTCGCTTTCGGCAGCCTCCGGAGCAAAAAAGACAAACGTCCAGCTTTTGCTGCCACAGCAAAGGTGCCAGCGGGGAAAAGTAATGCTGGTTCTCACTGCTTCCTGGAACCTCTTCAAATGCCACAGACATTTTGGCCCTCTCTGCTTTCCTGCGGACTCCATCCTCAAAAGCACCTGTTTTCGCTTTCGGCAACCTCCAGAGCAAAAAAGACAAACGTCCAGCTTTTGCTGCCACAGCAAAGGTGCCAGCGGGGAAAAGTAATGCTGGTTCTCACTGCCTCCTGGAACCCTTTCAAATGCCACAGACAATTTGGCCCTCTCTGCTTTCCTGCGGACTCCATCCTCAAAAGAACCTGTTTTCGCTTTCGGCAGCCTCCGGAGCAAAAAAGACAAACGTCCAGCTTTTGCTGCCACAGCAAAGGTGCCAGCGGGGAAAAGTAATGCTGGTTCTCACTGCCTCCTGGAACCCTTTCAAATGCCACAGACAATTTGGCCCTCTCTGCTTTCCTGCGGACTCCATCCTCAAAAGCACCTGTTTTCGCTTTCGGCAGCCTCCGGAGCAAAAAAGACAAACGTCCAGCTTTTGCTGCCACAACAAAGGTGCCAGCGGGGAAAAGTAATGCTGGTTCTCACTGCCTCCTGGAACCCTTTCAAATGCCACAGACAATTTGGCCCTCTCTGCTTTCCTGCGGACTCCATCCTCAAAAGCACCTGTTTTCGCTTTCGGCAGCCTCCGGAGCAAAAAAGACAAACGTCCAGCTTTTGCTGCCACAGCAAAGGTGCCAGCGGGGAAAAGTAATGCTGGTTCTCACTGCCTCCTGGAACCCTTTCAAATTCCACAGACAATTTGGCCCTCTCTGCTTTCCTGCGGACTCCATCCTCAAAAGCACCTGTTTTCGCTTTCGGCAACCTCCGGAGCAAAAAAGACAAACGTCCAGCTTTTGCTGCCACAGCAAAGGTGCCAGCGGGGAAAAGTAATGCTGGTTCTCACTGCCTCCTGGAACCCTTTCAAATTCCACAGACAATTTGGCCCTCTCTGCTTTCCTGCGGACTCCATCCTCAAAAGCACCTGTTTTCGCTTTCAGCAGCCTCCGGAGCAAAAAAGACAAACGTCCAGCTTTTGCTGCCACAGCAAAGGTGCCAGCGGGGAAAAGTAATGCTGGTTCTCACTGCCTCCTGGAACCCTTTCAAATGCCACAGACAATTTGGCCCTCTCTGCTTTCCTGCGGACTCCATCCTCAAAAGCACCTGTTTTCGCTTTCGGCAGCCTCCGGAGCAAAAAAGACAAACGTCCAGCTTTTGCTGCCACAGCAAAGGTGCCAGCGGGGAAAAGTAATGCTGGTTCTCACTGCCTCCTGGAACCCTTTCAAATGCCCCAGACAATTTGGCCCTCTCTGCTTTCCTGCGGACTCCATCCTCAAAAGCACCTGTTTTCGCTTTCGGCAGCCTCCGGAGCAAAAAAGACAAACGTCCAGCTTTTGCTGCCACAGCAAAGGTGCCAGCGGGGAAAAGTAATGCTGGTTCTCACTGCCTCCTGGAACCCTTTCAAATGCCCCAGACAATTTGGCCCTCTCTGCTTTCCTGCGGACTCCATCCTCAAAAGCACCTGTTTTCGCTTTCGGCTGCGTCCGGAGCAAAAAAGACAAACGTCCAGCTTTTGCTGCCACAGCAAAGGTGCCAGCGGGGAAAAGTAATGCTGGTTCTCACTGCCTCCTGGAACCTCTTCAAATGCCCCAGACAATTTGGCCCTCTCTGCTTTCCTGCGGACTCCATCCTCAAAAGCACCTGTTTTCGCTTTCGGCAGCCTCCGGAGCAAAAAAGACAAACGTCCAGCTTTTGCTGCCACAGCAAAGGTGCCAGCGGGGAAAAGTAATGCTGGTTCTCACTGCCTCCTGGAACCCTTTCAAATGCCCCAGACAATTAAGCCCTCTCTGCTTTCCTGCGGACTCTATCCTCAAAAGCGACTTTTTTCACTTTCGGCGCCCTCCGGTGGTAAAAAGACAAACGTCCAGCTTTTGCTGCCACAGCAAAGGTGCCAGCGGGGAAAAGTGATGCTGGTTCTCACTGCCTCCTGGAACTCTTTCAAATGCCCCAGACAATTTGGCTCTCTCTGCTTTCCTGTGGACTCCATCCTCAAAAGCACCTGTTTTCGCTTTCGGCAGCCTCCGGAGCAAAAAAGACAAACGTCCAGCTTTTGCTGCCACAGCAAAGGTGCCAGCGGGGAAAAGTAATGCTGGTTCTCACTGCCTCCTGGAACCCTTTCAACTGCCCCAGACAATTTGGCCCTCTCTGCTTTCCTGCGGACTCCATCCTCAAAAGCACCTGTTTTCGCTTTCGGCAACCTCCAGAGCAAAAAAGACAAACGTCCAGCTTTTGCTGCCACAGCAAAGGTGCCAGCGGGGAAAAGTAATGCTAGTTCTCACTGCCTCCTTGAACCCTTTCAAATGCCACAGACAATTTGGCCCTCTCTGCTTTCCTGCGGACTCCATCCTCAAAAGCACCTGTTTTCGCTTTCGGCAGCCTCCGGAGCAAAAAAGACAAACGTCCAGCTTTTGCTGCCACAGCAAAGGTGCCAGCGGGGAAAAGTAATGCTGGTTCTCACTGCCTCCTGGAACCCTTTCAAATGCCACAGACAATTTGGCCCTCTCTGCTTTCCTGCGGACTCCATCCTCAAAAGCACCTGTTTTCGCTTTCGGCAGCCTCCGGAGCAAAAAAGACAAACGTCCAGCTTTTGCTGCCACAGCAAAGGTGCCAGCGGGGAAAAGTAATGCTGGTTCTCACTGCCTCCTGGAACCTCTTCAAATGCCCCAGACAATTTGGCCCTCTCTGCTTTCCTGCGGACTCCATCCTCAAAAGCACCTGTTTTCGCTTTCGGCAGCCTCCGGAGCAAAAAAGACAAACGCCCAGCTTTTGCTGCCACAGCAAAGGTGCCAGCGGGGAAAAGTAATGCTGGTTCTCACTGCCTCCTGGAACCCTTTCAAATGCCACAGACAATTTGGCCCTCTCTGCTTTCCTGCGGACTCCATCCTCAAAAGCACCTGTTTTCGCTTTCGGCAGCCTCCGGAGCAAAAAAGACAAACGTCCAGCTTTTGCTGCCACAGCAAAGGTGCCAGCGGGGAAAAGTAATGCTGGTTCTCACTGCCTCCTGGAACCCTTTCAAATGCCCCAGACAATTTGGCCCTCTCTGCTTTCCTGCGGACTCCATCCTCAAAAGAACCTATTTTCGCTTTCGGCAGCCTCCGGAGCAAAAAAAGACAAACGTCCAGCTTTTGCTGCCACAGCAAAGGTGCCAGCGGGGAAAAGTAATGCTGGTTCTCACTGCCTCCTGGAACCCTTTCAAATGCCACAGACAATTTGGCCCTCTCTGCTTTCCTGCGGACTCCATCCTCAAAAGCACCTGTTTTCGCTTTCGGCAGCCTCCGGAGCAAAAAAGACAAACGTCCAGCTTTTGCTGCCACAGCAAAGGTGCCAGCGGGGAAAAGTAATGCTGGTTCTCACTGCCTCCTGGAACTCCTTCAAATGCCCCAGACAATTTGGCCCTCTCTGCTTTCCTGCGGACTCCATCCTCAAAAGCACCTGTTTTCGCTTTCGGCAGCCTCCGGAGCAAAAAAGACAAACGTCCAGCTTTTGCTGCCACAGCAAATGTGCCAGCGGGGAAAAGTAATGCTGGTTCTCACTGCCTCCTGGAACCTCTTCAAATGCCACAGACATTTTGGCCCTCTCTGCTTTCCTGCGGACTCCATCCTCAAAAGCACCTGTTTTCGCTTTCGGCAACCTCCGGAGCAAAAAAGACAAACGTCCAGCTTTTGCTGCCACAGCAAAGGTGCCAGCGGGGAAAAGTAATGCTGGTTCTCACTGCCTCCTGGAACCCTTTCAAATGCCACAGACAATTTGGCCCTCTCTGCTTTCCTGCGGACTCCATCCTCAAAAGCACCTGTTTTCGCTTTCGGCAGCCTCCGGAGCAAAAAAGACAAACGTCCAGCTTTTGCTGCCACAGCAAAGGTGCCAGCGGGGAAAAGTAATGCTGGTTCTCACTGCCTCCTGGAACCCTTTCAAATGCCACAGACAATTTGGCCCTCTCTGCTTTCCTGCGGACTCCATCCTCAAAAGAACCTATTTTCGCTTTCGGCAGCCTCCGGAGCAAAAAAAGACAAACGTCCAGCTTTTGCTGCCACAGCAAAGGTGCCAGCGGGGAAAAGTAATGCTGGTTCTCACTGCCTCCTGGAACCCTTTCAAATGCCACAGACAATTTGGCCCTCTCTGCTTTCCTGCGGACTGCATCCTCAAAAGCACCTGTTTTCGCTTTCGGCAGCCTCCGGAGCAAAAAAGACAAACGTCCAGCTTTTGCTGCCACAGCAAAGGTGCCAGCGGGGAAAAGTAATGCTGGTTCTCACTGCCTCCTGGAACCTCTTCAAATGCCACAGACAATTTGGCCCTCTCTGCTTTCCTGCGGACTCCATCCTCAAAAGCACCTGTTTTCGCTTTCGGCAGCCTCCGGAGCAAAAAAGACAAACGTCCAGCTTTTGCTGCCACAGCAAAGGTGCCAGCGGGGAAAAGTAATGCTGGTTCTCACTGCCTCCTGGAACCCTTTCAAATGCCACAGACAATTTGGCCCTCTCTGCTTTCCTGCGGACTCCATCCTCAAAAGCACCTGTTTTCGCTTTCGGCAGCCTCCGGAGCAAAAAAGACAAACGTCCAGCTTTTGCTGCCACAACAAAGGTGCCAGCGGGGAAAAGTAATGCTGGTTCTCACTGCCTCCTGGAACCCTTTCAAATGCCACAGACAATTTGGCCCTCTCTGCTTTCCTGCGGACTCCATCCTCAAAAGCACCTCTTTTCGCTTTCGGCAGCCTCCGGAGCAAAAAAGACAAACGTCCAGCTTTTGCTGCCACAGCAAAGGTGCCAGCGGGGAAAAGTAATGCTGGTTCTCACTGCCTCCTGGAACTCCTTCAAATGCCCCAGACAATTTGGCCCTCCCTGCTTTCCTGCGGACTCTATCCTCAAAAGCGCCTTTTTTCACTTTCGGCGCCCTCCGGTGGTAAAAAGACAAACGTCCAGCTTTTGCTGCCACAGCAAAGGTGCCAGCGGGGAAAAGTGATGCTGGTTCTCACTGCCTCCTGGAACTCTTTCAAATGCCCCAGACAATTTGGCTCTCTCTGCTTTCCTGCGGACTCCATCCTCAAAAGCACCTGTTTTCGCTTTCGGCAGCCTCCGGAGCAAAAAAGACAAACGTCCAGCTTTTGCTGCCACAGCAAAGGTGCCAGCGGGGAAAAGTAATGCTGGTTCTCACTGCCTCCTGGAACCTCTTCAAATGCCACAGACAATTTGGCCCTCTCTGCTTTCCTGCGGACTCCATCCTCAAAAGCACCTGTTTTCGCTTTCGGCAGCCTCCGGAGCAAAAAAGACAAACGTCCAGCTTTTGCTGCCACAGCAAAGGTGCCAGCGGGGAAAAGTAATGCTGGTTCTCACTGCCTCCTGGAACCCTTTCAAATGCCACAGACAATTTGGCCCTCTCTGCTTTCCTGCGGACTCCATCCTCAAAAGAACCTATTTTCGCTTTCGGCAGCCTCCGGAGCAAAAAAAGACAAACGTCCAGCTTTTGCTGCCACAGCAAAGGTGCCAGCGGGGAAAAGTAATGCTGGTTCTCACTGCCTCCTGGAACCCTTTCAAATGCCACAGACAATTTGGCCCTCTCTGCTTTCCTGCGGACTCCATCCTCAAAAGCACCTGTTTTCGCTTTCGGCAGCCTCCGGAGCAAAAAAGACAAACGTCCAGCTTTTGCTGCCACAGCAAAGGTGCCAGCGGGGAAAAGTAATGCTGGTTCTCACTGCCTCCTGGAACTCCTTCAAATGCCCCAGACAATTTGGCCCTCTCTGCTTTCCTGCGGACTCCATCCTCAAAAGCACCTGTTTTCGCTTTCGGCAGCCTCCGGAGCAAAAAAGACAAACGTCCAGCTTTTGCTGCCACAACAAAGGTGCCAGCGGGGAAAAGTAATGCTGGTTCTCACTGCCTCCTGGAACCCTTTCAAATGCCACAGACAATTTGGCCCTCTCTGCTTTCCTGCGGACTCCATCCTCAAAAGCACCTGTTTTCGCTTTCGGCAGCCTCCGGAGCAAAAAAGACAAACGTCCAGCTTTTGCTGCCACAGCAAAGGTGCCAGCGGGGAAAAGTAATGCTGGTTCTCACTGCCTCCTGGAACCTCTTCAAATGCCCCAGACAATTTGGCCCTCTCTGCTTTCCTGCGGACTCCATCCTCAAAAGCACCTGTTTTCGCTTTTGGCAACCTCCGGAGCAAAAAAGACAAACGTCCAGCTTTTGCTGCCACAGCAAAGGTGCCAGCGGGGAAAAGTAATGCTGGTTCTCACTGCCTCCTGGAACCCTTTCAAATGCCACAGACAATTTGGCCCTCTCTGCTTTCCTGCGGACTCCATCCTCAAAAGCACCTGTTTTCGCTTTCGGCAGCCTCCGGAGCAAAAAAGACAAACGTCCAGCTTTTGCTGCCACAGCAAAGGTGCCAGCGGGGAAAAGTAATGCTGGTTCTCACTGCCTCCTGGAACCTCTTCAAATGCCACAGACAATTTGGCCCTCTCTGCTTTCCTGCGGACTCCATCCTCAAAAGCACCTGTTTTCGCTTTCGGCAGCCTCCGGAGCAAAAAAGACAAACGTCCAGCTTTTGCTGCCACAGCAAAGGTGCCAGCGGGGAAAAGTAATGCTGGTTCTCACTGCCTCCTGGAACCCTTTCAAATGCCACAGACAATTTGGCCCTCTCTGCTTTCCTGCGGACTCCATCCTCAAAAGAACCTATTTTCGCTTTCGGCAGCCTCCGGAGCAAAAAAAGACAAACGTCCAGCTTTTGCTGCCACAGCAAAGGTGCCAGCGGGGAAAAGTAATGCTGGTTCTCACTGCCTCCTGGAACCCTTTCAAATGCCACAGACAATTTGGCCCTCTCTGCTTTCCTGCGGACTCCATCCTCAAAAGCACCTGTTTTCGCTTTCGGCAGCCTCCGGAGCAAAAAAGACAAACGTCCAGCTTTTGCTGCCACAGCAAAGGTGCCAGCGGGGAAAAGTAATGCTGGTTCTCACTGCCTCCTGGAACTCCTTCAAATGCCCCAGACAATTTGGCCCTCTCTGCTTTCCTGCGGACTCCATCCTCAAAAGCACCTGTTTTCGCTTTCGGCAGCCTCCGGAGCAAAAAAGACAAACGTCCAGCTTTTGCTGCCACAGCAAAGGTGCCAGCGGGGAAAAGTAATGCTGGTTCTCACTGCCTCCTGGAACCCTTTCAAATGCCATAGACAATTTGGCCCTCTCTGCTTTCCTGCGGACTCCATCCTCAAAAGCACCTGTTTTCGCTTTCGGCAGCCTCCGGAGCAAAAAAGACAAACGTCCAGCTTTTGCTGCCACAGCAAAGGTGCCAGCGGGGAAAAGTAATGCTGGTTCTCACTGCCTCCTGGAACCCTTTCAAATGCCACAGACAATTTGGCCCTCTCTGCTTTCCTGCGGACTCCATCCTCAAAAGAACCTATTTTCGCTTTCGGCAGCCTCCGGAGCAAAAAAAGACAAACGTCCAGCTTTTGCTGCCACAGCAAAGGTGCCAGCGGGGAAAAGTAATGCTGGTTCTCACTGCCTCCTGGAACCCTTTCAAATGCCACAGACAATTTGGCCCTCTCTGCTTTCCTGCGGACTCCATCCTCAAAAGCACCTGTTTTCGCTTTCGGCAGCCTCCGGAGCAAAAAAGACAAACGTCCAGCTTTTGCTGCCACAGCAAAGGTGCCAGCGGGGAAAAGTAATGCTGGTTCTCACTGCCTCCTGGAACCTCTTCAAATGCCACAGACAATTTGGCCCTCTCTGCTTTCCTGCGGACTCCATCCTCAAAAGCACCTGTTTTCGCTTTCGGCAGCCTCCGGAGCAAAAAAGACAAACGTCCAGCTTTTGCTGCCACAGCAAAGGTGCCAGCGGGGAAAAGTGATGCTGGTTCTCACTGCCTCCTGGAACCCTTTCAAATGCCACAGACAATTTGGCCCTCTCTGCTTTCCTGCGGACTCCATCCTCAAAAGCACCTGTTTTCGCTTTCGGCAGCCTCCGGAGCAAAAAAGACAAACGTCCAGCTTTTGCTGCCACAACAAAGGTGCCAGCGGGGAAAAGTAATGCTGGTTCTCACTGCCTCCTGGAACCCTTTCAAATGCCACAGACAATTTGGCCCTCTCTGCTTTCCTGCGGACTCCATCCTCAAAAGCACCTCTTTTCGCTTTCGGCAGCCTCCGGAGCAAAAAAGACAAACGTCCAGCTTTTGCTGCCACAGCAAAGGTGCCAGCGGGGAAAAGTAATGCTGGTTCTCACTGCCTCCTGGAACTCCTTCAAATGCCCCAGACAATTTGGCCCTCCCTGCTTTCCTGCGGACTCTATCCTCAAAAGCGCCTTTTTTCACTTTCGGCGCCCTCCGGTGGTAAAAAGACAAACGTCCAGCTTTTGCTGCCACAGCAAAGGTGCCAGCGGGGAAAAGTGATGCTGGTTCTCACTGCCTCCTGGAACTCTTTCAAATGCCCCAGACAATTTGGCTCTCTCTGCTTTCCTGCGGACTCCATCCTCAAAAGCACCTGTTTTCGCTTTCGGCAGCCTCCGGAGCAAAAAAGACAAACGTCCAGCTTTTGCTGCCACAGCAAAGGTGCCAGCGGGGAAAAGTAATGCTGGTTCTCACTGCCTCCTGGAACCTCTTCAAATGCCACAGACAATTTGGCCCTCTCTGCTTTCCTGCGGACTCCATCCTCAAAAGCACCTGTTTTCGCTTTCGGCAGCCTCCGGAGCAAAAAAGACAAACGTCCAGCTTTTGCTGCCACAGCAAAGGTGCCAGCGGGGAAAAGTAATGCTGGTTCTCACTGCCTCCTGGAACCCTTTCAAATGCCACAGACAATTTGGCCCTCTCTGCTTTCCTGCGGACTCCATCCTCAAAAGAACCTATTTTCGCTTTCGGCAGCCTCCGGAGCAAAAAAAGACAAACGTCCAGCTTTTGCTGCCACAGCAAAGGTGCCAGCGGGGAAAAGTAATGCTGGTTCTCACTGCCTCCTGGAACCCTTTCAAATGCCACAGACAATTTGGCCCTCTCTGCTTTCCTGCGGACTCCATCCTCAAAAGCACCTGTTTTCGCTTTCGGCAGCCTCCGGAGCAAAAAAGACAAACGTCCAGCTTTTGCTGCCACAGCAAAGGTGCCAGCGGGGAAAAGTAATGCTGGTTCTCACTGCCTCCTGGAACTCCTTCAAATGCCCCAGACAATTTGGCCCTCTCTGCTTTCCTGCGGACTCCATCCTCAAAAGCACCTGTTTTCGCTTTCGGCAGCCTCCGGAGCAAAAAAGACAAACGTCCAGCTTTTGCTGCCACAACAAAGGTGCCAGCGGGGAAAAGTAATGCTGGTTCTCACTGCCTCCTGGAACCCTTTCAAATGCCACAGACAATTTGGCCCTCTCTGCTTTCCTGCGGACTCCATCCTCAAAAGCACCTGTTTTCGCTTTCGGCAGCCTCCGGAGCAAAAAAGACAAACGTCCAGCTTTTGCTGCCACAGCAAAGGTGCCAGCGGGGAAAAGTAATGCTGGTTCTCACTGCCTCCTGGAACCTCTTCAAATGCCCCAGACAATTTGGCCCTCTCTGCTTTCCTGCGGACTCCATCCTCAAAAGCACCTGTTTTCGCTTTTGGCAACCTCCGGAGCAAAAAAGACAAACGTCCAGCTTTTGCTGCCACAGCAAAGGTGCCAGCGGGGAAAAGTAATGCTGGTTCTCACTGCCTCCTGGAACCCTTTCAAATGCCACAGACAATTTGGCCCTCTCTGCTTTCCTGCGGACTCCATCCTCAAAAGCACCTCTTTTCGCTTTCGGCAGCCTCCGGAGCAAAAAAGACAAACGTCCAGCTTTTGCTGCCACAGCAAAGGTGCCAGCGGGGAAAAGTAATGCTGGTTCTCACTGCCTCCTGGAACCTCTTCAAATGCCACAGACAATTTGGCCCTCTCTGCTTTCCTGCGGACTCCATCCTCAAAAGCACCTGTTTTCGCTTTCGGCAGCCTCCGGAGCAAAAAAGACAAACGTCCAGCTTTTGCTGCCACAGCAAAGGTGCCAGCGGGGAAAAGTAATGCTGGTTCTCACTGCCTCCTGGAACCCTTTCAAATGCCACAGACAATTTGGCCCTCTCTGCTTTCCTGCGGACTCCATCCTCAAAAGAACCTATTTTCGCTTTCGGCAGCCTCCGGAGCAAAAAAAGACAAACGTCCAGCTTTTGCTGCCACAGCAAAGGTGCCAGCGGGGAAAAGTAATGCTGGTTCTCACTGCCTCCTGGAACCCTTTCAAATGCCACAGACAATTTGGCCCTCTCTGCTTTCCTGCGGACTCCATCCTCAAAAGCACCTGTTTTCGCTTTCGGCAGCCTCCGGAGCAAAAAAGACAAACGTCCAGCTTTTGCTGCCACAGCAAAGGTGCCAGCGGGGAAAAGTAATGCTGGTTCTCACTGCCTCCTGGAACTCCTTCAAATGCCCCAGACAATTTGGCCCTCTCTGCTTTCCTGCGGACTCCATCCTCAAAAGCACCTGTTTTCGCTTTCGGCAGCCTCCGGAGCAAAAAAGACAAACGTCCAGCTTTTGCTGCCACAGCAAAGGTGCCAGCGGGGAAAAGTAATGCTGGTTCTCACTGCCTCCTGGAACCCTTTCAAATGCCATAGACAATTTGGCCCTCTCTGCTTTCCTGCGGACTCCATCCTCAAAAGCACCTGTTTTCGCTTTCGGCAGCCTCCGGAGCAAAAAAGACAAACGTCCAGCTTTTGCTGCCACAGCAAAGGTGCCAGCGGGGAAAAGTAATGCTGGTTCTCACTGCCTCCTGGAACCCTTTCAAATGCCACAGACAATTTGGCCCTCTCTGCTTTCCTGCGGACTCCATCCTCAAAAGAACCTATTTTCGCTTTCGGCAGCCTCCGGAGCAAAAAAAGACAAACGTCCAGCTTTTGCTGCCACAGCAAAGGTGCCAGCGGGGAAAAGTAATGCTGGTTCTCACTGCCTCCTGGAACCCTTTCAAATGCCACAGACAATTTGGCCCTCTCTGCTTTCCTGCGGACTCCATCCTCAAAAGCACCTGTTTTCGCTTTCGGCAGCCTCCGGAGCAAAAAAGACAAACGTCCAGCTTTTGCTGCCACAGCAAAGGTGCCAGCGGGGAAAAGTAATGCTGGTTCTCACTGCCTCCTGGAACCTCTTCAAATGCCACAGACAATTTGGCCCTCTCTGCTTTCCTGCGGACTCCATCCTCAAAAGCACCTGTTTTCGCTTTCGGCAGCCTCCGGAGCAAAAAAGACAAACGTCCAGCTTTTGCTGCCACAGCAAAGGTGCCAGCGGGGAAAAGTGATGCTGGTTCTCACTGCCTCCTGGAACCCTTTCAAATGCCACAGACAATTTGGCCCTCTCTGCTTTCCTGCGGACTCCATCCTCAAAAGCACCTGTTTTCGCTTTCGGCAGCCTCCGGAGCAAAAAAGACAAACGTCCAGCTTTTGCTGCCACAACAAAGGTGCCAGCGGGGAAAAGTAATGCTGGTTCTCACTGCCTCCTGGAACCCTTTCAAATGCCACAGACAATTTGGCCCTCTCTGCTTTCCTGCGGACTCCATCCTCAAAAGCACCTCTTTTCGCTTTCGGCAGCCTCCGGAGCAAAAAAGACAAACGTCCAGCTTTTGCTGCCACAGCAAAGGTGCCAGCGGGGAAAAGTAATGCTGGTTCTCACTGCCTCCTGGAACTCCTTCAAATGCCCCAGACAATTTGGCCCTCTCTGCTTTCCTGCGGACTCTATCCTCAAAAGCGACTTTTTTCACTTTCGGCGCCCTCCGGTGGTAAAAAGACAAACGTCCAGCTTTTGCTGCCACAGCAAAGGTGCCAGCGGGGAAAAGTGATGCTGGTTCTCACTGCCTCCTGGAACTCTTTCAAATGCCCCAGACAATTTGGCTCTCTCTGCTTTCCTGCGGACTCCATCCTCAAAAGCACCTGTTTTCGCTTTCGGCAGCCTCCGGAGCAAAAAAGACAAACGTCCAGCTTTTGCTGCCACAGCAAAGGTGCCAGCGGGGAAAAGTAATGCTGGTTCTCACTGCCTCCTGGAACCTCTTCAAATGCCACAGACATTTTGGCCCTCTCTGCTTTCCTGCGGACTCCATCCTCAAAAGCACCTGTTTTCGCTTTCGGCAACCTCTAGAGCAAAAAAGACAAACGTCCAGCTTTTGCTGCCACAGCAAAGGTGCCAGCGGGGAAAAGTAATGCTGGTTCTCACTGCCTCCTGGAACCCTTTCAAATGCCACAGACAATTTGGCCCTCTCTGCTTTCCTGCGGACTCCATCCTCAAAAGCACCTATTTTCGCTTTCGGCAGCCTCCGGAGCAAAAAAGACAAACGTCCAGCTTTTGCTGCCAAAGCAAAGGTGCCAGCGGGGAAAAGTAATGCTGGTTCTCACTGCCTCCTGGAACCCTTTCAAATGCCACAGACAATTTGGCCCTCTCTGCTTTCC
The DNA here is from genome assembly GCF_965231255.1 of Vanellus vanellus. NCBI lineage: Eukaryota > Metazoa > Chordata > Aves > Charadriiformes > Charadriidae > Vanellus > Vanellus vanellus. Next base: position 54,748 of record NW_028127501.1, read on the forward strand.
TGCGGACTCCATCCTCAAAAGCACCTGTTTTCGCTTTCGGCAGCCTCCGGAGCAAAAAAGACAAACGTCCAGCTTTTGCTGCCACAGCAAAGGTGCCAGCGGGGAAAAGTAATGCTGGTTCTCACTGCCTCCTGGAACCCTTTCAAATGCCACAGACAATTTGGCCCTCTCTGCTTTCCTGCGGACTCCATCCTCAAAAGCACCTGTTTTCGCTTTCGGCAGCCTCCGGAGCAAAAAAGACAAACGTCCAGCTTTTGCTGCCACAGCAAAGGTGCCAGCGGGGAAAAGTAATGCTGGTTCTCACTGCCTCCTGGAACCCTTTCAAATGCCCCAGACAATTTGGCCCTCTCTGCTTTCCTGCGGACTCCATCCTCAAAAGCACCTGTTTTCGCTTTCGGCAGCCTCCGGAGCAAAAAAGACAAACGTCCAGCTTTTGCTGCCACAGCAAAGGTGCCAGCGGGGAAAAGTAATGCTGGTTCTCACTGCCTCCTGGAACCTCTTCAAATGCCCCAGACAATTTGGCCCTCTCTGCTTTCCTGCGGACTCCATCCTCAAAAGCACCTGTTTTTCACTTTCGGCGCCCTCCGGTGGTAAAAAGACAAACGTCCAGCTTTTGCTGCCACAGCAAAGGTGCCAGCGGGGAAAAGTAATGCTGGTTCTCACTGCCTCCTGGAACCCTTTCAAATGCCCCAGACAATTTGGCCCTCTCTGCTTTCCTGCGGACTCCATCCTCAAAAGCACCTGTTTTCGCTTTCGGCAGCCTCCGGAGCAAAAAAGACAAACGTCCAGCTTTTGCTGCCACAGCAAAGGTGCCAGCGGGGAAAAGTAATGCTGGTTCTCACTGCCTCCTGGAACCCTTTCAAATGCCCCAGACAATTTGGCCCTCTCTGCTTTCCTGCGGACTGCATCCTCAAAAGCACCTGTTTTCGCTTTCGGCAGCCTCCGGAGCAAAAAAGACAAACGTCCAGCTTTTGCTGCCACAGCAAAGGTGCCAGCGGGGAAAAGTAATGCTGGTTCTCACTGCCTCCTGGAACCCTTTCAAATGCCCCAGACAATTAAGCCCTCTCTGCTTTCCTGCGGACTCTATCCTCAAAAGCGACTTTTTTCACTTTCGGCGCCCTCCGGTGGTAAAAAGACAAACGTCCAGCTTTTGCTGCCACAGCAAAGGTGCCAGCGGGGAAAAGTGATGCTGGTTCTCACTGCCTCCTGGAACTCTTTCAAATGCCCCAGACAATTTGGCTCTCTCTGCTTTCCTGCGGACTCCATCCTCAAAAGCACCTGTTTTCGCTTTCGGCAGCCTCCGGAGCAAAAAAGACAAACGTCCAGCTTTTGCTGCCACAGCAAAGGTGCCAGCGGGGAAAAGTAATGCTGGTTCTCACTGCCTCCTGGTACCTCTTCAAATGCCACAGACATTTTGGCCCTCTCTGCTTTCCTGCGGACTCCATCCTCAAAAGCACCTGTTTTCGCTTTTGGCAACCTCCAGAGCAAAAAAGACAAACGTCCAGCTTTTGCTGCCACAGCAAAGGTGCCAGCGGGGAAAAGTAATGCTGGTTCTCACTGCCTCCTGGAACCCTTTCAAATGCCACAGACAATTTGGCCCTCTCTGCTTTCCTGTGGACTCCATCCTCAAAAGCACCTGTTTTCGCTTTCGGCAGCCTCCGGAGCAAAAAAGACAAACGTCCAGCTTTTGCTGCCACAGCAAAGGTGCCAGCGGGGAAAAGTGATGCTGGTTCTCACTGCCTCCTGGAACTCTTTCAAATGCCCCAGACAATTTGGCTCTCTCTGCTTTCCTGTGGACTCCATCCTCAAAAGCACCTGTTTTCGCTTTCGGCAGCCTCCGGAGCAAAAAAGACAAACGTCCAGCTTTTGCTGCCACAGCAAAGGTGCCAGCGGGGAAAAGTAATGCTGGTTCTCACTGCCTCCTGGAACCTCTTCAAATGCCACAGACATTTTGGCCCTCTCTGCTTTCCTGCGGACTCCATCCTCAAAAGCACCTGTTTTCGCTTTCGGCAACCTCCAGAGCAAAAAAGACAAACGTCCAGCTTTTGCTGCCACAGCAAAGGTGCCAGCGGGGAAAAGTAATGCTGGTTCTCACTGCCTCCTGGAACCTCTTCAAATGCCACAGACATTTTGGCCCTCTCTGCTTTCCTGCGGACTCCATCCTCAAAAGCACCTGTTTTCGCTTTCGGCAGCCTCCGGAGCAAAAAAGACAAACGTCCAGCTTTTGCTGCCACAGCAAAGGTGCCAGCGGGGAAAAGTAATGCTGGTTCTCACTGCCTCCTGGAACCCTTTCAAATGCCACAGACAATTTGGCCCTCTCTGCTTTCCTGCGGACTCCATCCTCAAAAGCACCTGTTTTCGCTTTCGGCAGCCTCCGGAGCAAAAAAGACAAACGTCCAGCTTTTGCTGCCACAACAAAGGTGCCAGCGGGGAAAAGTAATGCTGGTTCTCACTGCCTCCTGGAACCCTTTCAAATGCCACAGACAATTTGGCCCTCTCTGCTTTCCTGCGGACTCCATCCTCAAAAGCACCTGTTTTCGCTTTCGGCAGCCTCCGGAGCAAAAAAGACAAACGTCCAGCTTTTGCTGCCACAGCAAAGGTGCCAGCGGGGAAAAGTAATGCTGGTTCTCACTGCCTCCTGGAACCTCTTCAAATGCCACAGACAATTTGGCCCTCTCTGCTTTCCTGCGGACTCCATCCTCAAAAGCACCTGTTTTCGCTTTTGGCAACCTCCGGAGCAAAAAAGACAAACGTCCAGCTTTTGCTGCCACAGCAAAGGTGCCAGCGGGGAAAAGTAATGCTGGTTCTCACTGCCTCCTGGAACCCTTTCAAATGCCACAGACAATTTGGCCCTCTCTGCTTTCCTGCGGACTCCATCCTCAAAAGCACCTGTTTTCGCTTTCGGCAGCCTCCGGAGCAAAAAAGACAAACGTCCAGCTTTTGCTGCCACAGCAAAGGTGCCAGCGGGGAAAAGTAATGCTGGTTCTCACTGCCTCCTGGAACCCTTTCAAATGCCACAGACAATTTGGCCCTCTCTGCTTTCCTGCGGACTCCATCCTCAAAAGCACCTGTTTTCGCTTTCGGCAGCCTCCGGAGCAAAAAAGACAAACGTCCAGCTTTTGCTGCCACAGCAAAGGTGCCAGCGGGGAAAAGTAATGCTGGTTCTCACTGCCTCCTGGAACCCTTTCAAATGCCACAGACAATTTGGCCCTCTCTGCTTTCCTGCGGACTCCATCCTCAAAAGCACCTGTTTTCGCTTTCGGCAGCCTCCGGAGCAAAAAAGACAAACGTCCAGCTTTTGCTGCCACAGCAAAGGTGCCAGCGGGGAAAAGTAATGCTGGTTCTCACTGCCTCCTGGAACCCTTTCAAATGCCACAGACAATTTGGCCCTCTCTGCTTTCCTGCGGACTGCATCCTCAAAAGCACCTGTTTTCGCTTTCGGCAGCCTCCGGAGCAAAAAAGACAAACGCCCAGCTTTTGCTGCCACAGCAAAGGTGCCAGCGGGGAAAAGTAATGCTGGTTCTCACTGCCTCCTGGAACCCTTTCAAATGCCACAGACAATTTGGCCCTCTCTGCTTTCCTGCGGACTCCATCCTCAAAAGCACCTGTTTTCGCTTTCGGCAGCCTCCGGAGCAAAAAAGACAAACGTCCAGCTTTTGCTGCCACAGCAAAGGTGCCAGCGGGGAAAAGTAATGCTGGTTCTCACTGCCTCCTGGAACCCTTTCAAATGCCACAGACAATTTGGCCCTCTCTGCTTTCCTGCGGACTCCATCCTCAAAAGCACCTGTTTTCGCTTTCGGCAGCCTCCGGAGCAAAAAAGACAAACGTCCAGCTTTTGCTGCCACAGCAAAGGTGCCAGCGGGGAAAAGTAATGCTGGTTCTCACTGCCTCCTGGAACCCTTTCAAATGCCACAGACAATTTGGCCCTCTCTGCTTTCCTGCGGACTCCATCCTCAAAAGAACCTATTTTCGCTTTCGGCAGCCTCCGGAGCAAAAAAAGACAAACGTCCAGCTTTTGCTGCCACAGCAAAGGTGCCAGCGGGGAAAAGTAATGCTGGTTCTCACTGCCTCCTGGAACCCTTTCAAATGCCACAGACAATTTGGCCCTCTCTGCTTTCCTGCGGACTCCATCCTCAAAAGCACCTGTTTTCGCTTTCGGCAGCCTCCGGAGCAAAAAAGACAAACGTCCAGCTTTTGCTGCCACAGCAAAGGTGCCAGCGGGGAAAAGTAATGCTGGTTCTCACTGCCTCCTGGAACTCCTTCAAATGCCCCAGACAATTTGGCCCTCTCTGCTTTCCTGCGGACTCCATCCTCAAAAGCACCTGTTTTCGCTTTCGGCAGCCTCCGGAGCAAAAAAGACAAACGTCCAGCTTTTGCTGCCACAGCAAAGGTGCCAGCGGGGAAAAGTAATGCTGGTTCTCACTGCCTCCTGGAACCTCTTCAAATGCCACAGACATTTTGGCCCTCTCTGCTTTCCTGCGGACTCCATCCTCAAAAGCACCTGTTTTCGCTTTCGGCAACCTCCGGAGCAAAAAAGACAAACGTCCAGCTTTTGCTGCCACAGCAAAGGTGCCAGCGGGGAAAAGTAATGCTGGTTCTCACTGCCTCCTGGAACCCTTTCAAATGCCATAGACAATTTGGCCCTCTCTGCTTTCCTGCGGACTCCATCCTCAAAAGCACCTGTTTTCGCTTTCGGCAGCCTCCGGAGCAAAAAAGACAAACGTCCAGCTTTTGCTGCCACAGCAAAGGTGCCAGCGGGGAAAAGTAATGCTGGTTCTCACTGCCTCCTGGAACCCTTTCAAATGCCACAGACAATTTGGCCCTCTCTGCTTTCCTGCGGACTCCATCCTCAAAAGAACCTATTTTCGCTTTCGGCAGCCTCCGGAGCAAAAAAAGACAAACGTCCAGCTTTTGCTGCCACAGCAAAGGTGCCAGCGGGGAAAAGTAATGCTGGTTCTCACTGCCTCCTGGAACCCTTTCAAATGCCACAGACAATTTGGCCCTCTCTGCTTTCCTGCGGACTCCATCCTCAAAAGCACCTGTTTTCGCTTTCGGCAGCCTCCGGAGCAAAAAAGACAAACGTCCAGCTTTTGCTGCCACAGCAAAGGTGCCAGCGGGGAAAAGTAATGCTGGTTCTCACTGCCTCCTGGAACCTCTTCAAATGCCACAGACAATTTGGCCCTCTCTGCTTTCCTGCGGACTCCATCCTCAAAAGCACCTGTTTTCGCTTTCGGCAGCCTCCGGAGCAAAAAAGACAAACGTCCAGCTTTTGCTGCCACAGCAAAGGTGCCAGCGGGGAAAAGTGATGCTGGTTCTCACTGCCTCCTGGAACCCTTTCAAATGCCACAGACAATTTGGCCCTCTCTGCTTTCCTGCGGACTCCATCCTCAAAAGCACCTGTTTTCGCTTTCGGCAGCCTCCGGAGCAAAAAAGACAAACGTCCAGCTTTTGCTGCCACAACAAAGGTGCCAGCGGGGAAAAGTAATGCTGGTTCTCACTGCCTCCTGGAACCCTTTCAAATGCCACAGACAATTTGGCCCTCTCTGCTTTCCTGCGGACTCCATCCTCAAAAGCACCTCTTTTCGCTTTCGGCAGCCTCCGGAGCAAAAAAGACAAACGTCCAGCTTTTGCTGCCACAGCAAAGGTGCCAGCGGGGAAAAGTAATGCTGGTTCTCACTGCCTCCTGGAACTCCTTCAAATGCCCCAGACAATTTGGCCCTCTCTGCTTTCCTGCGGACTCTATCCTCAAAAGCGACTTTTTTCACTTTCGGCGCCCTCCGGTGGTAAAAAGACAAACGTCCAGCTTTTGCTGCCACAGCAAAGGTGCCAGCGGGGAAAAGTGATGCTGGTTCTCACTGCCTCCTGGAACTCTTTCAAATGCCCCAGACAATTTGGCTCTCTCTGCTTTCCTGCGGACTCCATCCTCAAAAGCACCTGTTTTCGCTTTCGGCAGCCTCCGGAGCAAAAAAGACAAACGTCCAGCTTTTGCTGCCACAGCAAAGGTGCCAGCGGGGAAAAGTAATGCTGGTTCTCACTGCCTCCTGGAACCTCTTCAAATGCCACAGACATTTTGGCCCTCTCTGCTTTCCTGCGGACTCCATCCTCAAAAGCACCTGTTTTCGCTTTCGGCAACCTCTAGAGCAAAAAAGACAAACGTCCAGCTTTTGCTGCCACAGCAAAGGTGCCAGCGGGGAAAAGTAATGCTGGTTCTCACTGCCTCCTGGAACCCTTTCAAATGCCACAGACAATTTGGCCCTCTCTGCTTTCCTGCGGACTCCATCCTCAAAAGCACCTATTTTCGCTTTCGGCAGCCTCCGGAGCAAAAAAGACAAACGTCCAGCTTTTGCTGCCAAAGCAAAGGTGCCAGCGGGGAAAAGTAATGCTGGTTCTCACTGCCTCCTGGAACCCTTTCAAATGCCACAGACAATTTGGCCCTCTCTGCTTTCCTGCGGACTCCATCCTCAAAAGCACCTGTTTTCGCTTTCGGCAGCCTCCGGAGCAAAAAAGACAAACGTCCAGCTTTTGCTGCCACAGCAAAGGTGCCAGCGGGGAAAAGTAATGCTGGTTCTCACTGCCTCCTGGAACCCTTTCAAATGCCACAGACAATTTGGCCCTCTCTGCTTTCCTGCGGACTCCATCCTCAAAAGCACCTGTTTTCGCTTTCGGCAGCCTCCGGAGCAAAAAAGACAAACGTCCAGCTTTTGCTGCCACAGCAAAGGTGCCAGCGGGGAAAAGTAATGCTGGTTCTCACTGCCTCCTGGAACCCTTTCAAATGCCCCAGACAATTTGGCCCTCTCTGCTTTCCTGCGGACTCCATCCTCAAAAGCACCTGTTTTCGCTTTCGGCAGCCTCCGGAGCAAAAAAGACAAACGTCCAGCTTTTGCTGCCACAGCAAAGGTGCCAGCGGGGAAAAGTAATGCTGGTTCTCACTGCCTCCTGGAACCTCTTCAAATGCCCCAGACAATTTGGCCCTCTCTGCTTTCCTGCGGACTCCATCCTCAAAAGCACCTGTTTTTCACTTTCGGCGCCCTCCGGTGGTAAAAAGACAAACGTCCAGCTTTTGCTGCCACAGCAAAGGTGCCAGCGGGGAAAAGTAATGCTGGTTCTCACTGCCTCCTGGAACCCTTTCAAATGCCCCAGACAATTTGGCCCTCTCTGCTTTCCTGCGGACTCCATCCTCAAAAGCACCTGTTTTCGCTTTCGGCAGCCTCCGGAGCAAAAAAGACAAACGTCCAGCTTTTGCTGCCACAGCAAAGGTGCCAGCGGGGAAAAGTAATGCTGGTTCTCACTGCCTCCTGGAACCCTTTCAAATGCCCCAGACAATTTGGCCCTCTCTGCTTTCCTGCGGACTGCATCCTCAAAAGCACCTGTTTTCGCTTTCGGCAGCCTCCGGAGCAAAAAAGACAAACGTCCAGCTTTTGCTGCCACAGCAAAGGTGCCAGCGGGGAAAAGTAATGCTGGTTCTCACTGCCTCCTGGAACCCTTTCAAATGCCCCAGACAATTAAGCCCTCTCTGCTTTCCTGCGGACTCTATCCTCAAAAGCGACTTTTTTCACTTTCGGCGCCCTCCGGTGGTAAAAAGACAAACGTCCAGCTTTTGCTGCCACAGCAAAGGTGCCAGCGGGGAAAAGTGATGCTGGTTCTCACTGCCTCCTGGAACTCTTTCAAATGCCCCAGACAATTTGGCTCTCTCTGCTTTCCTGCGGACTCCATCCTCAAAAGCACCTGTTTTCGCTTTCGGCAGCCTCCGGAGCAAAAAAGACAAACGTCCAGCTTTTGCTGCCACAGCAAAGGTGCCAGCGGGGAAAAGTAATGCTGGTTCTCACTGCCTCCTGGTACCTCTTCAAATGCCACAGACATTTTGGCCCTCTCTGCTTTCCTGCGGACTCCATCCTCAAAAGCACCTGTTTTCGCTTTTGGCAACCTCCAGAGCAAAAAAGACAAACGTCCAGCTTTTGCTGCCACAGCAAAGGTGCCAGCGGGGAAAAGTAATGCTGGTTCTCACTGCCTCCTGGAACCCTTTCAAATGCCACAGACAATTTGGCCCTCTCTGCTTTCCTGTGGACTCCATCCTCAAAAGCACCTGTTTTCGCTTTCGGCAGCCTCCGGAGCAAAAAAGACAAACGTCCAGCTTTTGCTGCCACAGCAAAGGTGCCAGCGGGGAAAAGTGATGCTGGTTCTCACTGCCTCCTGGAACTCTTTCAAATGCCCCAGACAATTTGGCTCTCTCTGCTTTCCTGTGGACTCCATCCTCAAAAGCACCTGTTTTCGCTTTCGGCAGCCTCCGGAGCAAAAAAGACAAACGTCCAGCTTTTGCTGCCACAGCAAAGGTGCCAGCGGGGAAAAGTAATGCTGGTTCTCACTGCCTCCTGGAACCTCTTCAAATGCCACAGACATTTTGGCCCTCTCTGCTTTCCTGCGGACTCCATCCTCAAAAGCACCTGTTTTCGCTTTCGGCAACCTCCAGAGCAAAAAAGACAAACGTCCAGCTTTTGCTGCCACAGCAAAGGTGCCAGCGGGGAAAAGTAATGCTGGTTCTCACTGCCTCCTGGAACCTCTTCAAATGCCACAGACATTTTGGCCCTCTCTGCTTTCCTGCGGACTCCATCCTCAAAAGCACCTGTTTTCGCTTTCGGCAGCCTCCGGAGCAAAAAAGACAAACGTCCAGCTTTTGCTGCCACAGCAAAGGTGCCAGCGGGGAAAAGTAATGCTGGTTCTCACTGCCTCCTGGAACCCTTTCAAATGCCACAGACAATTTGGCCCTCTCTGCTTTCCTGCGGACTCCATCCTCAAAAGCACCTGTTTTCGCTTTCGGCAGCCTCCGGAGCAAAAAAGACAAACGTCCAGCTTTTGCTGCCACAACAAAGGTGCCAGCGGGGAAAAGTAATGCTGGTTCTCACTGCCTCCTGGAACCCTTTCAAATGCCACAGACAATTTGGCCCTCTCTGCTTTCCTGCGGACTCCATCCTCAAAAGCACCTGTTTTCGCTTTCGGCAGCCTCCGGAGCAAAAAAGACAAACGTCCAGCTTTTGCTGCCACAGCAAAGGTGCCAGCGGGGAAAAGTAATGCTGGTTCTCACTGCCTCCTGGAACCTCTTCAAATGCCCCAGACAATTTGGCCCTCTCTGCTTTCCTGCGGACTCCATCCTCAAAAGCACCTGTTTTCGCTTTTGGCAACCTCCGGAGCAAAAAAGACAAACGTCCAGCTTTTGCTGCCACAGCAAAGGTGCCAGCGGGGAAAAGTAATGCTGGTTCTCACTGCCTCCTGGAACCCTTTCAAATGCCACAGACAATTTGGCCCTCTCTGCTTTCCTGCGGACTCCATCCTCAAAAGCACCTGTTTTCGCTTTCGGCAGCCTCCGGAGCAAAAAAGACAAACGTCCAGCTTTTGCTGCCACAGCAAAGGTGCCAGCGGGGAAAAGTAATGCTGGTTCTCACTGCCTCCTGGAACCCTTTCAAATGCCACAGACAATTTGGCCCTCTCTGCTTTCCTGCGGACTCCATCCTCAAAAGCACCTGTTTTCGCTTTCGGCAGCCTCCGGAGCAAAAAAGACAAACGTCCAGCTTTTGCTGCCACAGCAAAGGTGCCAGCGGGGAAAAGTAATGCTGGTTCTCACTGCCTCCTGGAACCCTTTCAAATGCCACAGACAATTTGGCCCTCTCTGCTTTCCTGCGGACTCCATCCTCAAAAGCACCTGTTTTCGCTTTCGGCAGCCTCCGGAGCAAAAAAGACAAACGTCCAGCTTTTGCTGCCACAGCAAAGGTGCCAGCGGGGAAAAGTAATGCTGGTTCTCACTGCCTCCTGGAACCCTTTCAAATGCCACAGACAATTTGGCCCTCTCTGCTTTCCTGCGGACTGCATCCTCAAAAGCACCTGTTTTCGCTTTCGGCAGCCTCCGGAGCAAAAAAGACAAACGCCCAGCTTTTGCTGCCACAGCAAAGGTGCCAGCGGGGAAAAGTAATGCTGGTTCTCACTGCCTCCTGGAACCCTTTCAAATGCCACAGACAATTTGGCCCTCTCTGCTTTCCTGCGGACTCCATCCTCAAAAGCACCTGTTTTCGCTTTCGGCAGCCTCCGGAGCAAAAAAGACAAACGTCCAGCTTTTGCTGCCACAGCAAAGGTGCCAGCGGGGAAAAGTAATGCTGGTTCTCACTGCCTCCTGGAACCCTTTCAAATGCCACAGACAATTTGGCCCTCTCTGCTTTCCTGCGGACTCCATCCTCAAAAGAACCTATTTTCGCTTTCGGCAGCCTCCGGAGCAAAAAAAGACAAACGTCCAGCTTTTGCTGCCACAGCAAAGGTGCCAGCGGGGAAAAGTAATGCTGGTTCTCACTGCCTCCTGGAACCCTTTCAAATGCCACAGACAATTTGGCCCTCTCTGCTTTCCTGCGGACTCCATCCTCAAAAGCACCTGTTTTCGCTTTCGGCAGCCTCCGGAGCAAAAAAGACAAACGTCCAGCTTTTGCTGCCACAGCAAAGGTGCCAGCGGGGAAAAGTAATGCTGGTTCTCACTGCCTCCTGGAACCCTTTCAAATGCCACAGACAATTTGGCCCTCTCTGCTTTCCTGCGGACTCCATCCTCAAAAGCACCTGTTTTCGCTTTCGGCAGCCTCCGGAGCAAAAAAGACAAACGTCCAGCTTTTGCTGCCACAGCAAAGGTGCCAGCGGGGAAAAGTAATGCTGGTTCTCACTGCCTCCTGGAACCTCTTCAAATGCCACAGACAATTTGGCCCTCTCTGCTTTCCTGCGGACTCCATCCTCAAAAGCACCTGTTTTCGCTTTCGGCAGCCTCCGGAGCAAAAAAGACAAACGTCCAGCTTTTGCTGCCACAGCAAAGGTGCCAGCGGGGAAAAGTAATGCTGGTTCTCACTGCCTCCTGGAACCCTTTCAAATGCCCCAGACAATTTGGCCCTCTCTGCTTTCCTGCGGACTCTATCCTCAAAAGCGACTTTTTTCACTTTCGGCGCCCTCCGGTGGTAAAAAGACAAACGTCCAGCTTTTGCTGCCACAGCAAAGGTGCCAGCGGGGAAAAGTGATGCTGGTTCTCACTGCCTCCTGGAACTCTTTCAAATGCCCCAGACAATTTGGCTCTCTCTGCTTTCCTGCGGACTCCATCCTCAAAAGCACCTGTTTTCGCTTTCGGCAGCCTCCGGAGCAAAAAAGACAAACGTCCAGCTTTTGCTGCCACAGCAAAGGTGCCAGCGGGGAAAAGTAATGCTGGTTCTCACTGCCTCCTGGAACCTCTTCAAATGCCACAGACATTTTGGCCCTCTCTGCTTTCCTGCGGACTCCATCCTCAAAAGCACCTGTTTTCGCTTTCGGCAACCTCTGGAGCAAAAAAGACAAACGTCCAGCTTTTGCTGCCACAGCAAAGGTGCCAGCGGGGAAAAGTAATGCTGGTTCTCACTGCCTCCTGGAACCCTTTCAAATGCCACAGACAATTTGGCCCTCTCTGCTTTCCTGCGGACTCCATCCTCAAAAGCACCTGTTTTCGCTTTCGGCAGCCTCCGGAGCAAAAAAGACAAACGTCCAGCTTTTGCTGCCACAGCAAAGGTGCCAGCGGGGAAAAGTAATGCTGGTTCTCACTGCCTCCTGGAACCCTTTCAAATGCCACAGACAATTTGGCCCTCTCTGCTTTCCTGCGGACTCCATCCTCAAAAGCACCTGTTTTCGCTTTCGGCAGCCTCCGGAGCAAAAAAGAAAAACGTCCAGCTTTTGCTGCCACAACAAAGGTGCCAGCGGGGAAAAGTAATGCTGGTTCTCACTGCCTCCTGGAACCCTTTCAAATGCCCCAGACAATTTGGCCCTCTCTGCTTTCCTGCGGACTCCATCCTCAAAAGCACCTGTTTTCGCTTTCGGCAGCCTCCGGAGCAAAAAAGACAAACGTCCAGCTTTTGCTGCCACAGCAAAGGTGCCAGCGGGGAAAAGTAATGCTGGTTCTCACTGCCTCCTTGAACCCTTTCAAATGCCACAGACAATTTGGCCCTCTCTGCTTTCCTGCGGACTCCATCCTCAAAAGCACCTGTTTTCGCTTTCGGCAGCCTCCGGAGCAAAAAAGACAAACGTCCAGCTTTTGCTGCCACAGCAAAGGTGCCAGCGGGGAAAAGTAATGCTGGTTCTCACTGCCTCCTGGAACCCTTTCAAATGCCCCAGACAATTAAGCCCTCTCTGCTTTCCTGCGGACTCTATCCTCAAAAGCGACTTTTTTCACTTTCGGCGCCCTCCGGTGGTAAAAAGACAAACGTCCAGCTTTTGCTGCCACAGCAAAGGTGCCAGCGGGGAAAAGTGATGCTGGTTCTCACTGCCTCCTGGAACTCTTTCAAATGCCCCAGACAATTTGGCTCTCTCTGCTTTCCTGCGGACTCCATCCTCAAAAGCACCTGTTTTCGCTTTCGGCAGCCTCCGGAGCAAAAAAGACAAACGTCCAGCTTTTGCTGCCACAGCAAAGGTGCCAGCGGGGAAAAGTAATGCTGGTTCTCACTGCCTCCTGGAACCTCTTCAAATGCCACAGACATTTTGGCCCTCTCTGCTTTCCTGCGGACTCCATCCTCAAAAGCACCTGTTTTCGCTTTCGGCAGCCTCCGGAGCAAAAAAGACAAACGTCCAGCTTTTGCTGCCACAGCAAAGGTGCCAGCGGGGAAAAGTAATGCTGGTTCTCACTGCCTCCTGGAACCCTTTCAAATGCCACAGACAATTTGGCCCTCTCTGCTTTCCTGCGGACTCCATCCTCAAAAGAACCTATTTTCGCTTTCGGCAGCCTCCGGAGCAAAAAAAGACAAACGTCCAGCTTTTGCTGCCACAGCAAAGGTGCCAGCGGGGAAAAGTAATGCTGGTTCTCACTGCCTCCTGGAACCCTTTCAAATGCCACAGACAATTTGGCCCTCTCTGCTTTCCTGCGGACTCCATCCTCAAAAGCACCTGTTTTCGCTTTCGGCAGCCTCCGGAGCAAAAAAGACAAACGTCCAGCTTTTGCTGCCACAGCAAAGGTGCCAGCGGGGAAAAGTAATGCTGGTTCTCACTGCCTCCTGGAACCCTTTCAAATGCCACAGACAATTTGGCCCTCTCTGCTTTCCTGCGGACTCCATCCTCAAAAGCACCTGTTTTCGCTTTCGGCAGCCTCCGGAGCAAAAAAGACAAACGTCCAGCTTTTGCTGCCACAGCAAAGGTGCCAGCGGGGAAAAGTAATGCTGGTTCTCACTGCCTCCTGGAACCTCTTCAAATGCCACAGACAATTTGGCCCTCTCTGCTTTCCTGCGGACTCCATCCTCAAAAGCACCTGTTTTCGCTTTCGGCAGCCTCCGGAGCAAAAAAGACAAACGTCCAGCTTTTGCTGCCACAGCAAAGGTGCCAGCGGGGAAAAGTAATGCTGGTTCTCACTGCCTCCTGGAACCCTTTCAAATGCCACAGACAATTTGGCCCTCTCTGCTTTCCTGCGGACTCCATCCTCAAAAGCACCTGTTTTCGCTTTCGGCAGCCTCCGGAGCAAAAAAGACAAACGTCCAGCTTTTGCTGCCACAACAAAGGTGCCAGCGGGGAAAAGTAATGCTGGTTCTCACTGCCTCCTGGAACCCTTTCAAATGCCCCAGACAATTTGGCCCTCTCTGCTTTCCTGCAGACTCCATCCTCAAAAGCACCTCTTTTCGCTTTCGGCAGCCTCCGGAGCAAAAAAGACAAACGTCCAGCTTTTGCTGCCACAGCAAAGGTGCCAGCGGGGAAAAGTAATGCTGGTTCTCACTGCCTCCTGGAACTCCTTCAAATGCCCCAGACAATTTGGCCCTCTCTGCTTTCCTGCGGACTCTATCCTCAAAAGCGACTTTTTTCACTTTCGGCGCCCTCCGGTGGTAAAAAGACAAACGTCCAGCTTTTGCTGCCACAGCAAAGGTGCCAGCGGGGAAAAGTGATGCTGGTTCTCACTGCCTCCTGGAACTCTTTCAAATGCCCCAGACAATTTGGCTCTCTCTGCTTTCCTGCGGACTCCATCCTCAAAAGCACCTGTTTTCGCTTTCGGCAGCCTCCGGAGCAAAAAAGACAAACGTCCAGCTTTTGCTGCCACAGCAAAGGTGCCAGCGGGGAAAAGTAATGCTGGTTCTCACTGCCTCCTGGAACCTCTTCAAATGCCACAGACATTTTGGCCCTCTCTGCTTTCCTGCGGACTCCATCCTCAAAAGCACCTGTTTTCGCTTTCGGCAACCTCTGGAGCAAAAAAGACAAACGTCCAGCTTTTGCTGCCACAGCAAAGGTGCCAGCGGGGAAAAGTAATGCTGGTTCTCACTGCCTCCTGGAACCCTTTCAAATGCCACAGACAATTTGGCCCTCTCTGCTTTCCTGCGGACTCCATCCTCAAAAGCACCTGTTTTCGCTTTCGGCAGCCTCCGGAGCAAAAAAGACAAACGTCCAGCTTTTGCTGCCACAGCAAAGGTGCCAGCGGGGAAAAGTAATGCTGGTTCTCACTGCCTCCTGGAACCCTTTCAAATGCCACAGACAATTTGGCCCTCTCTGCTTTCCTGCGGACTCCATCCTCAAAAGCACCTGTTTTCGCTTTCGGCAGCCTCCGGAGCAAAAAAGACAAACGTCCAGCTTTTGCTGCCACAACAAAGGTGCCAGCGGGGAAAAGTAATGCTGGTTCTCACTGCCTCCTGGAACCCTTTCAAATGCCCCAGACAATTTGGCCCTCTCTGCTTTCCTGCGGACTCCATCCTCAAAAGCACCTGTTTTCGCTTTCGGCAGCCTCCGGAGCAAAAAAGACAAACGTC
>NW_028127500.1:0-33828 GCF_965231255.1 Vanellus vanellus
CGCTGGCACCTTTGCTGTGGAGGCAAAAGCTGGACGTTTGTCTTTTTTGCTCTGGAGGCTGCCGAGAGTGAAAACAGGTGCTTTTGAGGATGGAGTCCACAGGAAAGCAGAGAGGGCCAAATTGTCTGGGGCATTTGAAGGGGTTCCAGGAGGCAGTGAGGACCAGCATCACTTTTCCCCGCTGCGACCTTTGCTGTGGCAGCAAAACCTGGACGTTTGTCTTTTTTGCTCCTGAGGCAGCCGAGAGTGAAAACAGGTGCTTTTGAGGATGGAGTCCGCAGGAAAGCAGAGAGGGCCAAATTGTCTGGGGCATTTGAAGGGGTTCCAGGAGGCAGTGAGGACCAGCATCACTTTTCCCCGCTGGCACCTTTGCTGTGGCAGCAAAAGCTGGACGTTTTTCTTTTTTGCTCCTGAGGCTGCCGAGAGTGAAAACAGGTGCTTTTGAGGATGGAGTCCGCAGGAAAGCAGAGAGGGCCAAATTGTCTGGGGCATTTGAAGGGGTTCCAGGAGGCAGTGAGGACCAGCATCACTTTTCCCCGCTGGCACCTTTGCTGTGGCAGCAAAAGCTGGACGTTTGTCTTTTTTGATCCAAACAACGCCGAAAGCGAAAACAGGTGCTTTTGAGGATGGAGTCCGCAGGAAAGCAGAGAGGGCCAAATTGTCTGGGGCATTTGAAGGGGTTCCAGGAGGCAGTGAGGACCAGCATCACTTTTCCCCGCTGGCACCTTTGCTGTGGCAGCAAAAGCTGGATGTTTGTCTTTTTTGCTCCAAACACCGCCGAAAGCGAAAACAGGTGCTTTTGAGGATGGAGTCCGCAGGAAAGCAGAGAGGGCCAAATTGTCTGGGGCATTTGAAGGGGTTCCAGGAGGCAGTGAGGACCAGCATCACTTTTCCCCGCTGCCACCTTTGCTGTGGCAGCAAAAGCTGGACGTTTTTCTTTTTTGCTCCGGAGGCTGCCGAGAGTGAAAACAGGTGCTTTTGAGGATGGAGTCCGCAGGAAAGCAGAGAGGGCCAAATTGTCTGGGGCATTTGAAGGGGTTCCAGGAGGCAGTGAGGACCAGCATCACTTTTCCCCGCTGGCGCCTTTGCTGTGGCAGCAAAAGCTGGATGTTTGTCTTTTTTGCTCCAAACACCGCCGAAAGCGAAAACAGGTGCTTTTGAGGATGGAGTCCGCAGGAAAGCAGAGAGGGCCAAATTGTCTGGGGCATTTGAAGGGGTTCCAGGAGGCAGTGAGGACCAGCATCACTTTTCCCCGCTGCCACCTTTGCTGTGGCAGCAAAAGCTGGACGTTTGTCTTTTTTGCTCCGGAGGCTGCCGAGAGTGAAAACAGGTGCTTTTGATGATACAGTCTACAGGAAAGCAGAGAGGGCCAAATTGTCTGGGGCATTTGAAGGGGTTCCAGGAGGCAGTGTGGACCAGCATCACTTTTCCCCGCTGGCACCTTTGCTGTGGCAGCAAAAGTTGGACGTTTGTCTTTTTTGCTCCTGAGGATGCCGAGAGTGAAAACAGGTGCTTTTGAGGATAGAGTCCGCAGGAAAGCAGAGAGGGCCAAATTGTCTGGGGCATTTGAAGGGGTTCCAGGAGGCAGTGAGGACCAGCATCACTTTTCCCTGCTGCCACCTTTGCTGTGGCAGCAAAAGCTGGACGTTTGTCTTTTGTGCTCCAAACACCGCCGAAAGAGAAAACAGGTGCTTTTGACGAAGGCGTCCGCAGGAAAGCAGAGAGGGCCAAATTGTCTGTGGCATTTGAAGGGGTTCCAGGAGGCAGTGAGGACCAGCATCACTTTTCCCCGCTGGCACCTTTGCTGTGTCAGCAAAAGCTGGACGTTTGTTTTTTTTTCCTCCAGAGCCCGCCGAGAGTGAAAACAGGTGCTTTTGAGGATGGAGTGCGCAGGAAAGCAGAGAGGGCCAAATTGTCTGGGGCATTTGAAGGGGTTCCAGGAGGCAGTGAGGACCAGCATCACTTTTCCCCGCTGGCACCTTTGCTGTGGCAGCAAAAGCTGGACGTTTGTCTTTTTTGCTCCGGAGGCTGCCGAGTGTGAAAACAGGTGCTTTTGAGGGTGGAGTGCACAGGAAAGCAGAGAGGGCCAAATTGTCTGGGGCATTTGAAGGGGTTCCAGGAGGCAGTGAGGACCAGCATCACTTTTCCCCGCTGGCACCTTTGCTGTGGCAGCAAAAGCTGGACGTTTGTCTTT
This sequence comes from Vanellus vanellus, assembly GCF_965231255.1. Classification (NCBI taxonomy): domain Eukaryota; kingdom Metazoa; phylum Chordata; class Aves; order Charadriiformes; family Charadriidae; genus Vanellus; species Vanellus vanellus. The sequence goes on from NW_028127500.1 coordinate 2,195, forward strand.
TGTGCTCTAAACACCGCCGGAAGCGAAAACAGGTGCTTTTGAGGATGGAGTGCGCAGGAAAGCAGAGAGGGCCAAATTGTCTGGGGCATTTGAAGGGGTTCCAGGAGGCAGTGTGGACCAGCATCACTTTTCCCCGCTGCCACCTTTGCTGTGGCAGCAAAAGCTGGACGTTTGTCTTTTTTGCTCCTGAGGCTGCCGAGAGTGAAAACAGGTGCTTTTGAGGATGGAGTCCGCAGGAAAGCAGAGAGGGCCAAATTGTCTGGGGCATTTGAAGGGGTTCCAGGAGGCAGTGAGGACCAGCATCACTTTTCCCCGCTGGCACCTTTGCTGTGGCAGCAAAAGCTGGACGTTTGTCTTTTTTGCTCCGGAGGCTGCCGAGAGTGAAAACAGGTGCTTTTGACGATGGAGTCCGCAGGAAAGCAGAGAGGGCCAAATTGTCTGGGGCATTTGAAGGGGTTCCAGGAGGCAGTGAGGACCAGCATCACTTTTCCCTGCTGCCACCTTTGCTGTGGCAGGAAAAGCTGGACGTTTGTCTTTTGTGCTCCAAACACCGCCGAAAGCGAAAACAGGTGCTTTTGACGATGGCGTCCGCAGGAAAGCAGAGAGGGCCAAATTGTCTGGGGCATTTGAAGGGGTTCCAGGAGGCAGTGAGGACCAGCATCACTTTTCCCCGCTGGCACCTTTGCTGTGTCAGCAAAAGCTGGACGTTTGTTTTTTTTTCCTCCGGAGCCCGCCGAGAGTGAAAACAGGTGCTTTTGAGGATGGAGTCCGCAGGAAAGCAGAGAGGGCCAAATTGTCTGGGGCATTTGAAGGGGTTCCAGGAGGCAGTGAGGACCAGCATCACTTTTCCCCGCTGGCACCTTTGCTGTGGCAGCAAAAGCTGGACGTTTGTCTTTTGTGCTCTAAACACCGCCGGAAGCGAAAACAGGTGCTTTTGAGGATGGAGTGCGCAGGAAAGCAGAGAGGGCCAAATTGTCTGGGGCATTTGAAGGGGTTCCAGGAGGCAGTGAGGACCAGCATCACTTTTCCCCGCTGGCAGCTTTGCTGTGGCAGCAAAAGCTGGACGTTTGTCTTTTTTGCTCCGGAGGCTGCCGAGAGTGAAAACAGGTGCTTTTGAGGATAGAGTCCGCAGGAAAGCAGAGAGGGCCAAATTGTCTGGGGCATTTGAAGGGGTTCCAGGAGGCAGTGAGGACCAGCATCACTTTTCCCTGCTTCCACCTTTGCTGTGGCAGCAAAAGCTGGACGTTTGTCTTTTGTGCTCCAAACACCGCCGATAGCGAAAACAGGTGCTTTTGACGATGGCGTCCGCAGGAAAGCAGAGAGGGCCAAATTGTCTGTGGCATTTGAAGGGGTTCCAGGAGGCAGTGAGGACCAGCATCACTTTTCCCCGCTGCCACCTTTGCTGTGTCAGCAAAAGCTGGACGTTTGTTTTTTTTTCCTCCGGAGCCCGCCGAGAGTGAAAACAGGTGCTTTTGAGGATGGAGTGCGCAGGAAAGCAGAGAGGGCCAAATTGTCTGGGGCATTTGAAGGGGTTCCAGGAGGCAGTGAGGACCAGCATCACTTTTCCCCGCTGGCACCTTTGCTGTGGCAGCAAAAGCTGGACGTTTGTCTTTTTTGCTCCGGAGGCTGCCGAGAGTGAAAACAGGTGCTTTTGAGGATGGAGTGCGCAGGAAAGCAGAGAGGGCCAAATTGTCTGGGGCATTTGAAGGGGTTCCAGGAGGCAGTGAGGACCAGCATCACTTTTCCCCGCTGGCACCTTTGCTGTGGCAGCAAAACCTGGACGTTTGTCTTTTTTGCTCCGGAGGCTGCCGAGAGTGAAAACAGGTGCTTTTGAGGATGGAGTGCGCAGGAAAGCAGAGAGGGCCAAATTGTCTGGGGCATTTGAAGGGGTTCCAGGAGGCAGTGAGGACCAGCATCACTTTTCCCCGCTGGCACCTTTGCTGTGGCAGCAAAAGCTGGACGTTTGTCTTTTGTGCTCTAAACACCGCCGGAAGCGAAAACAGGTGCTTTTGAGGATGGAGTGCGCAGGAAAGCAGAGAGGGCCAAATTGTCTGGGGCATTTGAAGAGGTTCCAGGAGGCAGTGAGGACCAGCATCACTTTTCCCCGCTGGCACCTTTGTTGTGGCAGCAAAAGCTGGACGTTTGTCTTTTTTGCTCCGGAGGCTGCCGAGAGTGAAAACAGGTGCTTTTGAGGATAGAGTCCGCAGGAAAGCAGAGAGGGCCAAATTGTCTGGGGCATTTGAAGGGGTTCCAGGAGGCAGTGAGGACCAGCATCACTTTTCCCTGCTGGCACCTTTGCTGTGGCAGCAAAAGCTGGACGTTTGTCTTTTGTGCTCCAAACACCGCCGATAGCGAAAACAGGTGCTTTTGACGATGGCGTCCGCAGGAAAGCAGAGAGGGCCAAATTGTCTGTGGCATTTGAAGGGGTTCCAGGAGGCAGTGAGGACCAGCATCACTTTTCCCCGCTGGCACCTTTGCTGTGTCAGCAAAAGCTGGACGTTTGTTTTTTTTTCCTCCGGAGCCCGCCGAGAGTGAAAACAGGTGCTTTTGAGGATGGAGTGCGCAGGAAAGCAGAGAGGGCCAAATTGTCTGGGGCATTTGAAGGGGTTCCAGGAGGCAGTGAGGACCAGCATCACTTTTCCCCGCTGGCACCTTTGCTGTGGCAGCAAAAGCTGGACGTTTGTCTTTTTTGCTCCGGAGGCTGCCGAGAGTGAAAACAGGTGCTTTTGAGGATGGAGTGCGCAGGAAAGCAGAGAGGGCCAAATTGTCTGGGGCATTTGAAGGGGTTCCAGGAGGCAGTGAGGACCAGCATCACTTTTCCCCGCTGGCACCTTTGCTGTGGCAGCAAAAGCTGGACGTTTGTCTTTTGTGCTCTAAACACCGCCGGAAGCGAAAACAGGTGCTTTTGAGGATGGAGTCCGCAGGAAAGCAGAGAGGGCCAAATTGTCTGGGGCATTTGAAGGGGTTCCAGGAGGCAGTGTGGACCAGCATCACTTTTCCCCGCTGCCACCTTTGCTGTGGCAGCAAAAGCTGGACGTTTGTCTTTTTTGCTCCTGAGGCTGCCGAGAGTGAAAACAAGTGCTTTTGAGGATGGAGTGCGCAGGAAAGCAGAGAGGGCCAAATTGTCTGGGGCATTTGAAGGGGTTCCAGGAGGCAGTGAGGACCAGCATCACTTTTCCCCGCTGGCACCTTTGCTGTGGCAGCAAAAGCTGGACGTTTGTCTTTTTTGCTCCGGAGGCTGCCGAGAGTGAAAACAGGTGCTTTTGAGGATGGAGTCCGCAGGAAAGCAGAGAGGGCCAAATTGTCTGGGGCATTTGAAGGGGTTCCAGGAGGCAGTGAGGACCAGCATCACTTTTCCCCGCTGGCACCTTTGCTGTGGCAGCAAAAGCTGGACGTTTGTCTTTTTTGCTCCGGAGGCTGCCGAGAGTGAAAACAGGTGCTTTTGAGGATGGAGTCCGCAGGAAAGCAGAGAGGGCCAAATTGTCTGGGGCATTTGAAGGGGTTCCAGGAGGCAGTGAGGACCAGCATCACTTTTCCCCGCTGGCACCTTTGCTGTGGCAGCAAAAGCTGTACGTTTGTCTTTTTTGCTCCAAACACCGCCGAAAGCGAAAATAGGTGCTTTTGAGGATGGAGTCCACAGGAAAGCAGAGAGGGCCAAATTGTCTGGGGCATTTGAAGGGGTTCCAGGAGGCAGTGAGGACCAGCATCACTTTTCCCCGCTGGCACCTTTGCTGTGGCAGCAAAAGCTGGACGTTTGTCTTTTTTGCTCCTGAGGCTGCCGAGAGTGAAAACAGGTGCTTTTGAGGGTGGAGTGCGCAGGAAAGCAGAGAGGGCCAAATTGTCTGGGGCATTTGAAGGGGTTCCAGGAGGCAGTGAGGACCAGCATCACTTTTCCCCGCTGGCACCTTTGCTGTGGCAGCAAAAGCTGGACGTTTGTCTTTTTTGCTCCGGAGTCTGCCGAGAGTGAAAACAGGTGCTTTTGATGATACAGTCTACAGGAAAGCAGAGAGGGCCAAATTGTCTGGGGCATTTGAAGGGGTTCCAGGAGGCAGTGAGGACCAGCATCACTTTTCCCCGCTGGCACCTTTGCTGTGGCAGCAAAAGCTGGACGTTTGTCTTTTTTGCTCCGGAGGCTGCCGAGAGTGAAAACAGGTGCTTTTGAGGATAGAGTCCGCAGGAAAGCAGAGAGGGCCAAATTGTCTGGGGCATTTGAAGGGGTTCCAGGAGGCAGTGAGGACCAGCATCACTTTTCCCTGCTGCCACCTTTGCTGTGGCAGCAAAAGCTGGATGTTTGTCTTTTTTGCTCCAAACACCGCCGAAAGCGAAAACAGGTGCTTTTGAGGATGGAGTCCGCAGGAAAGCAGAGAGGGCCAAATTGTCTGGGGCATTTGAAGGGGTTCCAGGAGGCAGTGAGGACCAGCATCACTTTTCCCCGCTGCCACCTTTGCTGTGGCAGCAAAAGCTGGACGTTTGTCTTTTTTGCTCCTGAGGCTGCCGAGAGTGAAAACAGGTGCTTTTGAGGATGGAGTCCGCAGGAAAGCAGAGAGGGCCAAATTGTCTGGGGCATTTGAAGGGGTTCCAGGAGGCAGTGAGGACCAGCATCACTTTTCCCCGCTGGCGCCTTTGCTGTGGCAGCAAAAGCTGGACGTTTGTCTTTTTTGCTCCGGAGGCTGCCGAGAGTGAAAACAGGTGCTTTTGATGATACAGTCTACAGGAAAGCAGAGAGGGCCAAATTGTCTGGGGCATTTGAAGGGGTTCCAGGAGGCAGTGAGGACCAGCATCACTTTTCCCCGCTGGCACCTTTGCTGTGGCAGCAAAAGCTGGACGTTTGTCTTTTTTGCTCCGGAGGCTGCCGAGAGTCAAAACAGGTGCTTTTGAGGATAGAGTCCGCAGGAAAGCAGAGAGGGCCAAATTGTCTGGGGCATTTGAAGGGGTTCCAGGAGGCAGTGAGGACCAGCATCACTTTTCCCTGCTTCCACCTTTGCTGTGGCAGCAAAAGCTGGACGTTTGTCTTTTGTGCTCCAAACACCGCCGATAGCGAAAACAGGTGCTTTTGACGATGGCGTCCGCAGGAAAGCAGAGAGGGCCAAATTGTCTGTGGCATTTGAAGGGGTTCCAGGAGGCAGTGAGGACCAGCATCACTTTTCCCCGCTGGCACCTTTGCTGTGTCAGCAAAAGCTGGACGTTTGTTTTTTTTTCCTCCGGAGCCCGCCGAGAGTGAAAACAGGTGCTTTTGAGGATGGAGTGCGCAGGAAAGCAGAGAGGGCCAAATTGTCTGGGGCATTTGAAGGGGTTCCAGGAGGCAGTGAGGACCAGCATCACTTTTCCCCGCTGGCACCTTTGCTGTGGCAGCAAAAGCTGGACGTTTGTCTTTTTTGCTCCGGAGGCTGCCGAGAGTGAAAACAGGTGCTTTTGAGGATGGAGTGCGCAGGAAAGCAGAGAGGGCCAAATTGTCTGGGGCATTTGAAGGGGTTCCAGGAGGCAGTGAGGACCAGCATCACTTTTCCCCGCTGGCACCTTTGCTGTGGCAGCAAAAGCTGGACGTTTGTCTTTTGTGCTCTAAACACCGCCGGAAGCGAAAACAGGTGCTTTTGAGGATGGAGTGCGCAGGAAAGCAGAGAGGGCCAAATTGTCTGGGGCATTTGAAGGGGTTCCAGGAGGCAGTGTGGACCAGCATCACTTTTCCCCGCTGCCACCTTTTCTGTGGCAGCAAAAGCTGGACGTTTGTCTTTTTTGCTCCGGAGGCTGCCGAGAGTGAAAACAGGTGCTTTTGAGGATGGAGTCCGCAGGAAAGCAGAGAGGGCCAAATTGTCTGGGGCATTTGAAGGGGTTCCAGGAGGCAGTGAGGACCAGCATCACTTTTCCCCGCTGGCACCTTTGCTGTGGCAGCAAAAGCTGGACGTTTGTCTTTTTTGCTCCGGAGGCTGCCGAGAGTCAAAACAGGTGCTTTTGAGGATGGAGTCCGCAGGAAAGCAGAGAGGGCCAAATTGTCTGGGGCATTTGAAGGGGTTCCAGGAGGCAGTGAGGACCAGCATCACTTTTCCCCGCTGGCACCTTTGCTGTGGCAGCAAAAGCTGGACGTTTGTCTTTTTTGCTCCGGAGGCTGCCGAGAGTGAAAACAGGTGCTTTTGAGGATGGAGTCCGCAGGAAAGCAGAGAGGGCCAAATTGTCTGGGGCATTTGAAGGGGTTCCAGGAGGCAGTGAGGACCAGCATCACTTTTCCCTGCTGCCACCTTTGCTGTGGCAGCAAAAGCTGGATGTTTGTCTTTTTTGCTCCAAACACCGCCGAAAGCGAAAACAGGTGCTTTTGAGGATGGAGTCCGCAGGAAAGCAGAGAGGGCCAAATTGTCTGGGGCATTTGAAGGGGTTCCAGGAGGCAGTGAGGACCAGCATCACTTTTCCCCGCTGGCACCTTTGCTGTGGCAGCAAAAGCTGGACGTTTGTCTTTTTTGCTCCAAACACCGCCGAAAGCGAAAACAGGTGCTTTTGAGGATGGAGTCCGCAGGAAAGCAGAGAGGGCCAAATTGTCTGGGGCATTTGAAGGGGTTCCAGGAGGCAGTGAGGACCAGCATCACTTTTCCCCGCTGGCACCTTTGCTGCGGCAGCAAAAGCTGGACGTTTGTCTTTTTTGCTCCGGAGCCTGCCGAGAGTGAAAACAGGTGCTTATGAGGATGGAGTCCGCAGGAAAGCAGAGAGGGCCAAATTGTCTGGGGCATTTGAAGGGGTTCCAGGAGGCAGTGAGGACCAGCATCACTTTTCCCCGCTGGCACCTTTGCTGTGGCAGCAAAAGCTGGACGTTTGTCTTTTTTGCTCTGGAGGCTGCCGAGAGTGAAAACAGGTGCTTTTGAGGATGGAGTCCACAGGAAAGCAGAGAGGGCCAAATTGTCTGGGGCATTTGAAGGGGTTCCAGGAGGCAGTGAGGACCAGCATCACTTTTCCCTGCTGCCACCTTTGCTGTGGCAGCAAAAGCTGGATGTTTGTCTTTTTTGCTCCAAACACCGCCGAAAGCGAAAACAGGTGCTTTTGAGGATGGAGTCCGCAGGAAAGCAGAGAGGGCCAAATTGTCTGGGGCATTTGAAGGGGTTCCAGGAGGCAGTGAGGACCAGCATCACTTTTCCCCGCTGGCACCTTTGCTGTGGCAGCAAAAGCTGGACGTTTGTCTTTTTTGCTCCAAACACCGCCGAAAGCGAAAACAGGTGCTTTTGAGGATGGAGTCCGCAGGAAAGCAGAGAGGGCCAAATTGTCTGGGGCATTTGAAGGGGTTCCAGGAGGCAGTGAGGACCAGCATCACTTTTCCCCGCTGGCACCTTTGCTGCGGCAGCAAAAGCTGGACGTTTGTCTTTTTTGCTCCGGAGGTTGCCGAATGCGAAAACAGGTGCTTTTGAGGATGGAGTCCACAGGAAAGCAGAGAGGGCCAAATTGTCTGGGGCATTTGAAGTGGTTCCAGGAGGCAGTGAGGACCAGCATCACTTTTCCCCGCTGGCACCTTTGCTGTGGCAGCAAAAGCTGGACGTTTGTCTTTTTTGATCCAAACAACGCCGAAAGCGATAACAGGTGCTTTTGAGGATGGAGTCCGCAGGAAAGCAGAGAGGGCCAAATTGTCTGGGGCATTTGAAGGGGTTCCAGGAGGCAGTGAGGACCAGCATCACTTTTCCCCGCTGGCACCTTTGCTGTGGCAGCAAAAGCTGGACGTTTGTCTTTTTTGCTCTGGAGGCTGCCGAGAGTGAAAACAGATGCTTTTGAGGATGGAGTCCACAGGAAAGCAGAAAGGGCCAAATTGTCTAGGGCATTTGAAGGGGTTCCAGGAGGCAGTGAGGACCAGCATCACTTTTCCCCGCTGGCACCTTTGCTGTGGCAGCAAAAGCTGGACGTTTGTCTTTTTTGATCCAAACAACGCCGAAAGCGAAAACAGGTGCTTTTGAGGATGGAGTCCGCAGGAAAGCAGAGAGGGCCAAAGTGTATGGGGCATTTGAAGGCGTTCCAGGAGGCAGTGAGGACCAGCATCACTTTTCCCCGCTGGCACCTTTGCTGTGGCAGCAAAAGCTGGACCTTTGTCTTTTTTGCTCCTGAGGCTGCCGAGAGTGAAAACAGGTGCTTTTGAGGATGGAGTCCGCAGGAAAGCAGAGAGGGCCAAATTGTCTGGGGCATTTGAAGGGGTTCCAGGAGGCAGTGAGGACCAGCACCACTTTTCCCCGCTGGCACCTTTGCTGTGGCAGCAAAAGCTGGACGTTTGTCTTTTTTGCTCCGGAGGCTGCCGAGAGTGAAAACAGGTGCTTTTGACTATGGAGTCCGCAGGAAAGCAGAGAGGGCCAAATTGTCTGGGGCATTTGAAGGGGTTCCAGGAGGCAGTGAGGACCAGCATCACTTTTCCCCGCTGCCACCTTTGCTGTGGCAGCAAAACCTGGACGTTTGTCTTTTTTGCTCCTGAGGCAGCCGAGAGTGAAAACAGGTGCTTTTGAGGATGGAGTCCGCAGGAAAGCAGAGAGGGCCAAATTGTCTGGGGCATTTGAAGGGGTTCCAGGAGGCAGTGAGGACCAGCATCACTTTTCCCCGCTGGCACCTTTGCTGTGGCAGCAAAACCTGGACGTTTGTCTTTTTTGCTCCGGAGGCTGCCGAGAGTGAAAACAGGTGCTTTTGAGGATGGAGTCCGCAGGAAAGCAGAGAGGGCCAAATTGTCTGGGGCATTTGAAGGGGTTCCAGGAGGCAGTGAGGACCAGCATCACTTTTCCCCGCTGGCACCTTTGCTGTGGCAGCAAAAGCTGGACGTTTGTCTTTTTTGATCCAAACAACGCCGAAAGCGAAAACAGGTGCTTTTGAGGATGGAGTCCGCAGGAAAGCAGAGAGGGCCAAAGTGTATGGGGCATTTGAAGGGGTTCCAGGAGGCAGTGAGGACCAGCATCACTTTTCCCCGCTGGCACCTTCGCTGTGGCAGCAAAAGCTGGACGTTTGTCTTTTTTGCTCCGGAGGCTGCTGAGAGTGAAAACAGGTGCTTTTGAGGATGGAGTCCGCAGGAAAGCAGAGAGGGCCAAATTGTCTGGGGCATTTGAAGGGGTTCCAGGAGGCAGTGAGGACCAGCATCACTTTTCCCCGCTGCCACCTTTGCTGTGGCAGCAAAAGCTGGACGTTTGTCTTTTTTGCTCCAAACACCGCCGAAAGCGAAAACAGGTGCTTTTGAGGATGGAGTCCGCAGGAAAGCAGAGAGGGCCAAATTGTCTGGGGCATTTGAAGGGGTTCCAGGAGGCAGTGAGGACCAGCATCACTTTTCCCCGCTGGCACCTTTGCTGCGGCAGCAAAAGCTGGACGTTTGTCTTTTTTGCTCCGGAGCCTGCCGAGAGTGAAAACAGGTGCTTATGAGGATGGAGTCCGCAGGAAAGCAGAGAGGGCCAAATTGTCTGGGGCATTTGAAGGGGTTCCAGGAGGCAGTGAGGACCAGCATCACTTTTCCCCGCTGGCACCTTTGCTGTGGCAGCAAAAGCTGGACGTTTGTCTTTTTTGCTCTGGAGGCTGCCGAGAGTGAAAACAGGTGCTTTTGAGGATGGAGTCCACAGGAAAGCAGAGAGGGCCAAATTGTCTGGGGCATTTGAAGGGGTTCCAGGAGGCAGTGAGGACCAGCATCACTTTTCCCTGCTGCCACCTTTGCTGTGGCAGCAAAAGCTGGATGTTTGTCTTTTTTGCTCCAAACACCGCCGAAAGCGAAAACAGGTGCTTTTGAGGATGGAGTCCGCAGGAAAGCAGAGAGGGCCAAATTGTCTGGGGCATTTGAAGGGGTTCCAGGAGGCAGTGAGGACCAGCATCACTTTTCCCCGCTGGCACCTTTGCTGTGGCAGCAAAAGCTGGACGTTTGTCTTTTTTGCTCCAAACACCGCCGAAAGCGAAAACAGGTGCTTTTGAGGATGGAGTCCGCAGGAAAGCAGAGAGGGCCAAATTGTCTGGGGCATTTGAAGGGGTTCCAGGAGGCAGTGAGGACCAGCATCACTTTTCCCCGCTGGCACCTTTGCTGTGGCAGCAAAAGCTGGACGTTTGTCTTTTTTGCTCCGGAGCCTGCCGAGAGTGAAAACAGGTGCTTTTGAGGATGGAGTCCACAGGAAAGCAGAGAGGGCCAAATTGTCTGGGGCATTTGAAGTGGTTCCAGGAGGCAGTGAGGACCAGCATCACTTTTCCCCGCTGGCACCTTTGCTGTGGCAGCAAAAGCTGGACGTTTGTCTTTTTTGATCCAAACAACGCCGAAAGCGAAAACAGGTGCTTTTGAGGATGGAGTGCGCAGGAAAGCAGAGAGGGCCAAATTGTCTGGGGCATTTGAAGGGGTTCCAGGAGGCAGTGAGGACCAGCATCACTTTTCCCCGCTGGCACCTTTGCTGTGGCAGCAAAAGCTGGACGATTGTCTTTTTTGCTCTGGAGGCTGCCGAGAGTGAAAACAGATGCTTTTGAGGATGGAGTCCACAGGAAAGCAGAAAGGGCCAAATTGTCTAGGGCATTTGAAGGGGTTCCAGGAGGCAGTGAGGACCAGCATCACTTTTCCCCGCTGGCACCTTTGCTGTGGCAGCAAAAGCTGGACGTTTGTCTTTTTTGATCCAAACAACGCCGAAAGCGAAAACAGGTGCTTTTGAGGATGGAGTGCGCAGGAAAGCAGAGAGGGCCAAATTGTCTGGGGCATTTGAAGGGGTTCCAGGAGGCAGTGAGGACCAGCATCACTTTTCCCCGCTGGCACCTTTGCTGTGGCAGCAAAAGCTGGACCTTTGTCTTTTTTGCTCCTGAGGCTGCCGAGAGTGAAAACAGGTGCTTTTGAGGATGGAGTCCGCAGGAAAGCAGAGAGGGCCAAATTGTCTGGGGCATTTGAAGGGGTTCCAGGAGGCAGTGAGGACCAGCACCACTTTTCCCCGCTGGCACCTTTGCTGTGGCAGCAAAAGCTGGACGTTTGTCTTTTTTGCTCCGGAGGCTGCCGAGAGTGAAAACAGGTGCTTTTGACTATGGAGTCCGCAGGAAAGCAGAGAGGGCCAAATTGTCTGGGGCATTTGAAGGGGTTCCAGGAGGCAGTGAGGACCAGCATCACTTTTCCCCGCTGCCACCTTTGCTGTGGCAGCAAAACCTGGACGTTTGTCTTTTTTGCTCCTGAGGCAGCCGAGAGTGAAAACAGGTGCTTTTGAGGATGGAGTCCGCAGGAAAGCAGAGAGGGCCAAATTGTCTGGGGCATTTGAAGGGGTTCCAGGAGGCAGTGAGGACCAGCATCACTTTTCCCCGCTGGCACCTTTGCTGTGGCAGCAAAACCTGGACGTTTGTCTTTTTTGCTCCGGAGGCTGCCGAGAGTGAAAACAGGTGCTTTTGAGGATGGAGTCCGCAGGAAAGCAGAGAGGGCCAAATTGTCTGGGGCATTTGAAGGGGTTCCAGGAGGCAGTGAGGACCAGCATCACTTTTCCCCGCTGGCACCTTTGCTGTGGCAGCAAAAGCTGGACGTTTGTCTTTTTTGATCCAAACAACGCCGAAAGCGAAAACAGGTGCTTTTGAGGATGGAGTCCGCAGGAAAGCAGAGAGGGCCAAAGTGTATGGGGCATTTGAAGGGGTTCCAGGAGGCAGTGAGGACCAGCATCACTTTTCCCCGCTGGCACCTTTGCTGTGGCAGCAAAACCTGGACGTTTGTCTTTTTTGCTCCGGAGGCTGCCGAGAGTGAAAACAGGTGCTTTTGAGGATGGAGTCCGCAGGAAAGCAGAGAGGGCCAAATTGTCTGGGGCATTTGAAGGGGTTCCAGGAGGCAGTGAGGACCAGCATCACTTTTCCCCGCTGGCACCTTTGCTGTGGCAGCAAAAGCTGGACGTTTGTCTTTTTTGATCCAAACAACGCCGAAAGCGAAAACAGGTGCTTTTGAGGATGGAGTCCGCAGGAAAGCAGAGAGGGCCAAAGTGTATGGGGCATTTGAAGGGGTTCCAGGAGGCAGTGAGGACCAGCATCACTTTTCCCCGCTGGCACCTTCGCTGTGGCAGCAAAAGCTGGACGTTTGTCTTTTTTGCTCCGGAGGCTGCTGAGAGTGAAAACAGGTGCTTTTGAGGATGGAGTCCGCAGGAAAGCAGAGAGGGCCAAATTGTCTGGGGCATTTGAAGGGGTTCCAGGAGGCAGTGAGGACCAGCATCACTTTTCCCCGCTGGCACCTTTGCTGTGGCAGCAAAAGCTGGACGTTTTTCTTTTTTGCTCCTGAGGCAGCCGAGAGCGAAAACAGGTGCTTTTGAGGATGGAGTCCGCAGGAAAGCAGAGAGGGCCAAATTGTCTGTGGCATTTGAAAGGGTTCCAGGAGGCAGTGAGGACCAGCATCACTTTTCCCCGCTGGCACCTTTGCTGTGGCAGCAAAAGCTGGACGTTTGTCTTTTTTGATCCAAACAACGCCGAAAGCGAAAACAGGTGCTTTTGAGGATGGAGTGCGCAGGAAAGCAGAGAGGGCCAAATTGTCTGGGGCATTTGAAGGGGTTCCAGGAGGCAGTGAGGACCAGCATCACTTTTCCCCGCTGGCACCTTTGCTGTGGCAGCAAAAGCTGGACGTTTGTCTTTTTTGCTCCGGAGCCTGCCGAGAGTGAAAACAGGTGCTTATGAGGATGGAGTCCGCAGGAAAGCAGAGAGGGCCAAATTGTCTGGGGCATTTGAAGGGGTTCCAGGAGGCAGTGAGGACCAGCATCACTTTTCCCCGCTGGCACCTTTGCTGTGGCAGCAAAAGCTGGACGTTTGTCTTTTTTGCTCCGGAGGCTGCCGAGAGTGAAAACAGGTGCTTTTGAGGATGGAGTCCACAGGAAAGCAGAGAGGGCCAAATTGTCTGGGGCATTTGAAGGGGTTCCAGGAGGCAGTGAGGACCAGCATCACTTTTCCCTGCTGCCACCTTTGCTGTGGCAGCAAAAGCTGGATGTTTGTCTTTTTTGCTCCAAACACCGCCGAAAGCGAAAACAGGTGCTTTTGAGGATGGAGTCCGCAGGAAAGCAGAGAGGGCCAAATTGTCTGGGGCATTTGAAGGGGTTCCAGGAGGCAGTGAGGACCAGCATCACTTTTCCCCGCTGGCACCTTTGCTGTGGCAGCAAAAGCTGGACGTTTGTCTTTTTTGCTCCAAACACCGCCGAAAGCGAAAACAGGTGCTTTTGAGGATGGAGTCCGCAGGAAAGCAGAGAGGGCCAAATTGTCTGGGGCATTTGAAGGGGTTCCAGGAGGCAGTGAGGACCAGCATCACTTTTCCCCGCTGGCACCTTTGCTGCGGCAGCAAAAGCTGGACGTTTGTCTTTTTTGCTCCGGAGCCTGCCGAGAGTGAAAACAGGTGCTTATGAGGATGGAGTCCGCAGGAAAGCAGAGAGGGCCAAATTGTCTGGGGCATTTGAAGGGGTTCCAGGAGGCAGTGAGGACCAGCATCACTTTTCCCCGCTGGCACCTTTGCTGTGGAGGCAAAAGCTGGACGTTTGTCTTTTTTGCTCTGGAGGCTGCCGAGAGTGAAAACAGGTGCTTTTGAGGATGGAGTCCACAGGAAAGCAGAGAGGGCCAAATTGTCTGGGGCATTTGAAGTGGTTCCAGGAGGCAGTGAGGACCAGCATCACTTTTCCCCGCTGGCACCTTTGCTGTGGCAGCAAAAGCTGGACGTTTGTCTTTTTTGATCCAAACAACGCCGAAAGCGAAAACAGGTGCTTTTGAGGATGGAGTCCGCAGGAAAGCAGAGAGGGCCAAATTGTCTGGGGCATTTGAAGGGGTTCCAGGAGGCAGTGAGGACCAGCATCACTTTTCCCCGCTGGCACCTTTGCTGTGGCAGCAAAAGCTGGACGATTGTCTTTTTTGCTCTGGAGGCTGCCGAGAGTGAAAACAGATGCTTTTGAGGATGGAGTCCACAGGAAAGCAGAAAGGGCCAAATTGTCTAGGGCATTTGAAGGGGTTCCAGGAGGCAGTGAGGACCAGCATCACTTTTCCCCGCTGGCACCTTTGCTGTGGCAGCAAAAGCTGGACGTTTGTCTTTTTTGATCCAAACAACGCCGAAAGCGAAAACAGGTGCTTTTGAGGATGGAGTCCGCAGGAAAGCAGAGAGGGCCAAAGTGTATGGGGCATTTGAAGGGGTTCCAGGAGGCAGTGAGGACCAGCATCACTTTTCCCCGCTGGCACCTTTGCTGTGGCAGCAAAAGCTGGACCTTTGTCTTTTTTGCTCCTGAGGCTGCCGAGAGTGAAAACAGGTGCTTTTGAGGATGGAGTCCGCAGGAAAGCAGAGAGGGCCAAATTGTCTGGGGCATTTGAAGGGGTTCCAGGAGGCAGTGAGGACCAGCACCACTTTTCCCCGCTGGCACCTTTGCTGTGGCAGCAAAAGCTGGACGTTTGTCTTTTTTGCTCCGGAGGCTGCCGAGAGTGAAAACAGGTGCTTTTGACTATGGAGTCCGCAGGAAAGCAGAGAGGGCCAAATTGTCTGGGGCATTTGAAGGGGTTCCAGGAGGCAGTGAGGACCAGCATCACTTTTCCCCGCTGGCACCTTTGCTGTGGCAGCAAAACCTGGACGTTTGTCTTTTTTGCTCCGGAGGCTGCCGAGAGTGAAAACAGGTGCTTTTGAGGATGGAGTCCGCAGGAAAGCAGAGAGGGCCAAATTGTCTGGGGCATTTGAAGGGGTTCCAGGAGGCAGTGAGGACCAGCATCACTTTTCCCCGCTGGCACCTTTGCTGTGGCAGCAAAAGCTGGACGTTTGTCTTTTTTGATCCAAACAACGCCGAAAGCGAAAACAGGTGCTTTTGAGGATGGAGTCCGCAGGAAAGCAGAGAGGGCCAAAGTGTATGGGGCATTTGAAGGGGTTCCAGGAGGCAGTGAGGACCAGCATCACTTTTCCCCGCTGGCACCTTCGCTGTGGCAGCAAAAGCTGGACGTTTGTCTTTTTTGCTCCGGAGGCTGCTGAGAGTGAAAACAGGTGCTTTTGAGGATGGAGTCCGCAGGAAAGCAGAGAGGGCCAAATTGTCTGGGGCATTTGAAGGGGTTCCAGGAGGCAGTGAGGACCAGCATCACTTTTCCCCGCTGGCACCTTTGCTGTGGCAGCAAAAGCTGGACGTTTTTCTTTTTTGCTCCTGAGGCAGCCGAGAGCGAAAACAGGTGCTTTTGAGGATGGAGTCTGCAGGAAAGCAGAGAGGGCCAAATTGTCTGTGGCATTTGAAAGGGTTCCAGGAGGCAGTGAGGACCAGCATCACTTTTCCCCGCTGGCACCTTTGCTGTGGCAGCAAAAGCTGGACGTTTGTCTTTTTTGATCCAAACAACGCCGAAAGCGAAAACAGGTGCTTTTGAGGATGGAGTGCGCAGGAAAGCAGAGAGGGCCAAATTGTCTGGGGCATTTGAAGGGGTTCCAGGAGGCAGTGAGGACCAGCATCACTTTTCCCCGCTGGCACCTTTGCTGTGGCAGCAAAAGCTGGACGTTTGTCTTTTTTGATCCAAACAACGCCGAAAGCGAAAACAGGTGCTTTTGAGGATGGAGTCCGCAGGAAAGCAGAGAGGGCCAAAGTATATGGCGCATTTGAAGGGGTTCCAGGAGGCAGTGAGGACCAGCATCACTTTTCCCCGCTGGCACATTTGCTGTGGCAGCAAAAGCTGGACGTTTGTCTTTTTTGCTCCGGAGGATGCCGAGAGTGAAAACAGGTGCTTTTGAGGATGGAGTCCGCAGGAAAGCAGAGAGGGCCAAATTGTCTGGGGCATTTGAAGGGGTTCCAGGAGGCAGTGAGGACCAGCATCACTTTTCCCCGCTGGCACCTTTGCTGTGGCAGCAAAAGCTGGATGTTTGTCTTTTTTGCTCCAAACACCGCCGAAAGCGAAAACAGGTGCTTTTGAGGATGGAGTCCGCAGGAAAGCAGAGAGGGCCAAATTGTCTGGGGCATTTGAAGGGGTTCCAGGAGGCAGTGAGGACCAGCATCACTTTTCCCCGCTGGCACCTTTGCTGTGGCAGCAAAAGCTGGACGTTTGTCTTTTTTGGTCCTGAGGCTGCCGAGAGTGAAAACAGGTGCTTTTGATGATACAGTCTACAGGAAAGCAGAGAGGGCCAAATTGTCTGGGGCATTTGAAGGGGTTCCAGGAGGCAGTGTGGACCAGCATCACTTTTCCCCGCTGGCACCTTTGCTGTGGCAGCAAAAGCTGGACGTTTGTCTTTTTTGCTCCTGAGGCTGCCGAGAGTGAAAACAGGTTCTTTTGAGGATAGAGTCCGCAGGAAAGCAGAGAGGGCCAAATTGTCTGGGGCATTTGAAGTGGTTCCAGGAGGCAGTGAATACCAGCATCACTTTTCCCTGCTGCCACCTTTGCTGTGGCAGCAAAAGCTGGACGTTTGTCTTTTGTGCTCCAAACACCGCCGAAAGAGAAAACAGGTGCTTTTGACGATGGCGTCCGCAGGAAAGCAGAGAGGGCCAAATTGTCTGTGGCATTTGAAGGGGTTCCAGGAGGCAGTGAGGACCAGCATCACTTTTCCCCGCTGGCACCTTTGCTGTGTCAGCAAAAGCTGGACGTTTGTTTTTTTTTCCTCCGGAGCCCGCCGAGAGTGAAAACAGGTGCTTTTGAGGATGGAGTCCGCAGGAAAGCAGAGAGGGCCAAATTGTCTGGGGCATTTGAAGGGGTTCCAGGAGGCAGTGAGGACCAGCATCACTTTTCCCCGCTGGCACCTTTGCTGTGGCAGCAAAAGCTGGACGTTTGTCTTTTTTGCTCCGGAGGCTGCCGAGTGTGAAAACAGGTGCTTTTGAGGGTGGAGTGCGCAGGAAAGCAGAGAGGGCCAAATTGTCTGGGGCATTTGAAGGGGTTCCAGGAGGCAGTGAGGACCAGCATCACTTTTCCCCGCTGGCACCTTTGCTGTGGCAGCAAAAGCTGGACGTTTGTCTTTTGTGCTCTAAACACCGCCGGAAGCGAAAACAGGTGCTTTTGAGGATGGAGTGCGCAGGAAAGCAGAGAGGGCCAAATTGTCTGGGGCATTTGAAGGGGTTCCAGGAGGCAGTGTGGACCAGCATCACTTTTCCCCGCTGGCACCTTTGCTGTGGCAGCAAAAGCTGGACGTTTGTCTTTTTTGCTCCTGAGGCTGCCGAGAGTGAAAACAGGTGCTTTTGAGGATGGAGTCCGCAGGAAAGCAGAGAGGGCCAAATTGTCTGGGGCATTTGAAGGGGTTCCAGGAGGCAGTGAGGACCAGCATCACTTTTCCCCGCTGGCACCTTTGCTGTGGCAGCAAAAGCTGGACGTTTGTCTTTTTTGCTCCGGAGGCTGCCGAGAGTGAAAACAGGTGCTTTTGACGATGGAGTCCGCAGGAAAGCAAAGAGGGCCAAATTGTCTGGGGCATTTGAAGGGGTTCCAGGAGGCAGTGAGGACCAGCATCACTTTTCCCTGCTGCCACCTTTGCTGTGGCAGGAAAAGCTGGACGTTTGTCTTTTGTGCTCCAAACACCGCCGAAAGCGAAAACAGGTGCTTTTGACGATGGCGTCCGCAGGAAAGCAGAGAGGGCCAAATTGTCTGGGGCATTTGAAGGGGTTCCAGGAGGCAGTGAGGACCAGCATCACTTTTCCCCGCTGGCACCTTTGCTGTGTCAGCAAAAGCTGGACGTTTGTTTTTTTTTCCTCCGGAGCCCGCCGAGAGTGAAAACAGGTGCTTTTGAGGATGGAGTCCGCAGGAAAGCAGAGAGGGCCAAATTGTCTGGGGCATTTGAAGGGGTTCCAGGAGGCAGTGAGGACCAGCATCACTTTTCCCCGCTGGCACCTTTGCTGTGGCAGCAAAAGCTGGACGTTTGTCTTTTTTGCTCCGGAGGCTGCCGAGAGTGAAAACAGGTGCTTTTGAGGATGGAGTGCGCAGGAAAGCAGAGAGGGCCAAATTGTCTGGGGCATTTGAAGGGGTTCCAGGAGGCAGTGAGGACCAGCATCACTTTTCCCCGCTGCCAACTTTGCTGTGGCAGCAAAAGCTGGACGTTTGTCTTTTTTGCTCCGGAGGCTGCCGAGAGTGAAAACAGGTGCTTTTGAGGATGGAGTGCGCAGGAAAGCAGAGAGGGCCAAATTGTCTGGGGCATTTGAAGGGGTTCCAGGAGGCAGTGAGGACCAGCATCACTTTTCCCCGCTGGCACCTTTGCTGTGGCAGCAAAAGCTGGACGTTTGTCTTTTGTGCTCTAAACACCGCCGGAAGCGAAAACAGGTGCTTTTGAGGATGGAGTGCGCAGGAAAGCAGAGAGGGCCAAATTGTCTGGGGCATTTGAAGGGGTTCCAGGAGGCAGTGTGGACCAGCATCACTTTTCCCACTGGCACCTTTGCTGTGGCAGCAAAAGCTGGACGTTTGTCTTTTTTGCTCCGGAGGCTGCCGAGAGTGAAAACAGGTGCTTTTGAGGATGGAGTCCGCAGGAAAGCAGAGAGGGCCAAATTGTCTGGGGCATTTGAAGGGGTTCCAGGAGGCAGTGAGGACCAGCATCACTTTTCCCCGCTGGCACCTTTGCTGTGGCAGCAAAAGCTGGACGTTTGTCTTTTGTGCTCTAAACACCGCCGGAAGCGAAAACAGGTGCTTTTGAGGATGGAGTCCGCAGGAAAGCAGAGAGGGCCAAATTGTCTGGGGCATTTGAAGGGGTTCCAGGAGGCAGTGAGGACCAGCATCACTTTTCCCCGCTGGCACCTTTGCTGTGGCAGCAAAAGCTGGACGTTTGTCTTTTTTGCTCCGGAGGCTGCCGAGAGTGAAAACAGGTGCTTTTGAGGATGGAGTCCGCAGGAAAGCAGAGAGGGCCAAATTGTCTGGGGCATTTGAAGGGGTTCCAGGAGGCAGTGAGGACCAGCATCACTTTTCCCCGCTGCCAACTTTGCTGTGGCAGCAAAAGCTGGACGTTTGTCTTTTTTGCTCCGGAGGCTGCCGAGAGTGAAAACAGGTGCTTTTGAGGATGGAGTGCGCAGGAAAGCAGAGAGGGCCAAATTGTCTGGGGCATTTGAAGGGGTTCCAGGAGGCAGTGAGGACCAGCATCACTTTTCCCCGCTGCCACCTTGGCTGTGGCAGCAAAAGCTGGACGTTTGTCTTTTGTGCTCTAAACACCGCCGGAAGCGAAAACAGGTGCTTTTGAGGATGGAGTGCGCAGGAAAGCAGAGAGGGCCAAATTGTCTGGGGCATTTGAAGGGGTTCCAGGAGGCAGTGTGGACCAGCATCACTTTTCCCACTGGCACCTTTGCTGTGGCAGCAAAAGCTGGACGTTTGTCTTTTTTGCTCCGGAGGCTGCCGAGAGTGAAAACAGGTGCTTTTGAGGATGGAGTCCGCAGGAAAGCAGAGAGGGCCAAATTGTCTGGGGCATTTGAAGGGGTTCCAGGAGGCAGTGAGGACCAGCATCACTTTTCCCCGCTGGCACCTTTGCTGTGGCAGCAAAAGCTGGACGTTTGTCTTTTGTGCTCTAAACACCGCCGGAAGCGAAAACAGGTGCTTTTGAGGATGGAGTCCGCAGGAAAGCAGAGAGGGCCAAATTGTCTGGGGCATTTGAAGGGGTTCCAGGAGGCAGTGAGGACCAGCATCACTTTTCCCCGCTGGCACCTTTGCTGTGGCAGCAAAAGCTGGACGTTTGTCTTTTTTGCTCCGGAGGCTGCCGAGAGTGAAAACAGGTGCTTTTGAGGATGGAGTCCGCAGGAAAGCAGAGAGGGCCAAATTGTCTGGGGCATTTGAAGGGGTTCCAGGAGGCAGTGAGGACCAGCATCACTTTTCCCCGCTGGCACCTTTGCTGTGGCAGCAAAAGCTGGACGTTTGTCTTTTTTGCTCCGGAGGCTGCCGAGAGTGAAAACAGGTGCTTTTGAGGATGGAGTCCGCAGGAAAGCAGAGAGGGCCATATTGTCTGGGGCATTTGAAGGGGTTCCAGGAGGCAGTGAGGACCAGCATCACTTTTCCCCGCTGCCACCTTTGCTGTGGCAGCAAAAGCTGGACGTTTGTCTTTTTTGCTCCGGAGGCTGCCGTAAGTGAAAACAGGTGCTTTTGAGGATGGAGTGCGCAGGAAAGCAGAGAGGGCCAAATTGTCTGGGGCATTTGAAGGGGTTCCAGGAGGCAGTGAGGACCAGCATCACTTTTCCCCGCTGGCACCTTTGCTGTGGCAGCAAAAGCTGGACGTTTGTCTTTTTTGCTCCAAACACCGCCGAAAGCGAAAACAGGTTCTTTTGAGGATGGAATCCACAAAAAAGCAGAGGGGGCCAAATTGTCTGGGGCATTTGAAGGGGTTCCAGGAGGCAGTGAGGACCAGCATCACTTTTCCCCGCTGGCACCTTTGCTGTGGCAGCAAAAGCTGGACGTTTGTCTTTTTTGCTCCGGAGGCTGCCGAGAGTGAAAAGAGGTGCTTTTGAGGATAGAGTCCGCAGGAAAGCAGAGAGGGCCAAATTGTCTGGGGCATTTGAAGGGGTTCCAGGAGGCAGTGAGGACCAGCATCACTTTTCCCTGCTGCCACCTTTGCTGTGGCAGCAAAAGCTGGACTTTTGTCTTTTGTGCTCTAAACACCGCCGGAAGCGAAAACAGGTTCTTTTGAGGATGGAGTGCGCAGGAAAGCAGAGAGGGCCAAATTGTCTGGGGCATTTGAAGGGGTTCCAGGAGGCAGTGAGGACCAGCATCACTTTTCCCCGCTGGCACCTTTGCTGTGGCAGCAAAAGCTGGACGTTTGTCTTTTTTGCTCCAAACACCGCCGAATGAGAAAACAGGTGCTTTTGAGGATGGAGTCCACAAAAAAGCAGAGGGGGCCAAATTGTCTGGGGCATTTGAAGGGGTTCCAGGAGGCAGTGAGGACCAGCATCACTTTTCCCCGCTGGCACCTTTGCTGTGGCAGCAAAAGCTGGACGTTTGTCTTTGTTGCTCCTGAGGCTGCCGAGAGTGAAAACAGGTGCTTTTGAGGATGGAGTCCGCAGGAAAGCAGAGAGGGCCAAATTGTCTGGGGCATTTGAAGGGGTTCCAGGAGGCAGTGAGGACCAGCATCACTTTTCCCCGCTGCCACCTTTGCTGTGGCAGCAAAAGCTGGACGTTTGTCTTTTTTGCTCCAAACACGGCAGAATGAGAAAACAGGAGCTTTTGAGGATGGAGTCCACAAAAAAGCAGAGGGGGCCAAATTGTCTGGGGCATTTGAAGGGGTTCCAGGAGGCAGTGAGGACCAGCATCACTTTTCCCCGCTGGCACCTTTGCTGTGGCAGCAAAAGCTGGACGTTTGTCTTTTTTGCTCCTGAGGCTGCCGAGAGTGAAAACAGGTGCTTTTGAGGATGGAGTCCGCAGGAAAGCAGAGAGGGCCAAATTGTCTGGGGCATTTGAAGGGGTTCCAGGAGGCAGTGAGGACCAGCATCACTTTTCCCTGCTGGCGCCTTTGCTGTGGCAGCAAAAGCTGGACGTTTGTCTTTTTTGCTCCAAACACCGCCGGAAGCGAAAACAGGTGCTTTTGAGGATGGAGTGCGCAGGAAAGCAGAGAGGGCCAAATTGTCTGGGGCATTTGAAGGGGTTCCAGGAGGCAGTGAGGACCAGCATCACTTTTCCCCGCTGGCACCTTTGCTGTGGCAGCAAAAGCTGGACGTTTGTCTTTTTGCTCCTGAGGCTGCCGAGAGTGAAAACAGGTGCTTTTGAGGATGGAGTCCGCAGGAAAGCAGAGAGGGCCAAATTGTCTGGGGCATTTGAAGGGGTTCCAGGAGGCAGTGAGGACCAGCATCACTTTTCCCCGCTGGCACCTTTGCTGTGGCAGCAAAAGCTGGATGTTTGTCTTTTTTGCTCCGGAGGCTGCCGAGAGTGAAAACAGGTGCTTTTGAGGATGGAGTCCGCAGGAAAGTAGAGAGGGCCAAATTGTCTGGGGCATTTGAAGGGGTTCCAGGAGGCAGTGAGGACCAGCATCACTTTTCCCGCTGGCACCTTTGCTGTGGCAGCAAAAGCTGGACGTTTGCCTTTTTTGCTCCTGAGGCTGCCGAGAGTGAAAACAGGTGCTTTTGAGGATGGAGTCCGCAGGAAAGCAGAGAGGGCCAAATTGTCTGGGGCATTTGAAGGGGTTCCAGGAGGCAGTGAGGACCAGCATCACTTTTCCCAGCTGGCACCTTTGCTGTGGCAGCAAAAGCTGGACGTTTGTCTTTTTTGCTCCGGAGGCTGCCGAGAGTGAAAACAGGTGCTTTTGAGGATAGAGTCCGCAGGAAAGCAGAGAGGGCCAAATTGTCTGTGGCATTTGAAGGGGTTCCAGGAGGCAGTGAGGACCAGCATCACTTTTCCCCGCTGGCACCTTTGCTGTGGCAGCAACAGCTGGACGTTTGTCTTTTTTGCTCCTGAGGCTGCCGAGAGTGAAAACAGGTGCTTTTGAGGATGGAGTGCGCAGGAAAGCAGAGAGGGCCAAATTGTCTGGGGCATTTGAAGGGGTTCCAGGAGGCAGTGAGGACCAGCATCACTTTTCCCCGCTGGCGCCTTTGCTGTGGCAGCAAAAGCTGGACGTTTGTCTTTTTTGCTCCGGAGCCTGCCGAGAGTGAAAACAGGTGCTTTTGAGGATGGAGTCCGCAGGAAAGCAGAGAGGGCCAAATTGTCTGGGGCATTTGAAGGGGTTCCAGGAGGCAGTGAGGACCAGCATCACTTTTCCCTGCTGGCACCTTTGCTGTGGCAGCAAAAGGTGGACGTTTGTCTTTTTTACTCCAAACACCGCCGAAAGCGAAAACAGGTGCTTTTGAGGATGGCGTCCACAGGAAAGCAGAGAGGGCCAAATTGTCTGGGGCATTTGAAGGGGTTCCAGGAGGCAGTGAGGACCAGCATCACTTTTCCCCGCTGGCACCTTTGCTGTGGCAGCAAAAGCTGGACGTTTGTCTTTTTTGCTCCAAACACCGCCGAAAGAGAAAACAGGTGCTTTTGAGGATGGAGTCCGCAGGAAAGCAGAGAGGGCCAAATTGTCTGGGGCATTTGAAGGGGTTCCAGGAGGCAGTGAGGACCAGCATCACTTTTCCCCGCTGGCACCTTTGCTGTGGCAGCAAAAGCTGGACGTTTTTCTTTTTGGTCCTGAGGCTGCCGAAAGTGAAAACAGGTGCTTTTAAGGATGGAGTCCGCAAGAAAGCAGAGAGGGCCAAATTGTCTGGGGCATTTGAAGGGGTTCCAGGAGGCAGTGAGGACCAGCATCACTTTTCCCCGCTGGCACCTTTGCTGTGGCAGCAAAAGCTGGACGTTTGTCGTTTTTGCTTCTGAGGCTGCCGCGAGTGAAAACAGGTGCTTTTGAGATTGGAGTGCGCAGGAAAGCAGAGAGGGCCAAATTGTCTGGGGTATTTGAAGGGGTTCCAGGAGGCAGTGAGGACCAGCATCACTTTTCCCCGCTGGCACCTTTGCTGTGGCAGCAAAAGCTGGACGTTTGTCTTTTTTGCTCTAAACACCGCCGAAAGCGAAAACAGGTGCTTTTGAGGATGGAGTGCGCAGGAAAGCAGAGAGGGCCAAATTGTCTGGGGCATTTGAAGGGGTTCCAGGAGGCAGTGAGGACCAGCATCACTTTTCCCCGCTGCCACCTTTGCTGTGGCAGCAAAAGCTGGACGTTTGTCTTTTTTGCTCCTGAGGCTGCCGAGAGTGAAAAGAGGTGCTTTTAAGGATGGAGTGCGCAGGAAAGCAGAGAGGGCCAAATTGTCTGGGGCATTTGAAGGGGTTCCAGGAGGCAGTGAGGACCAGCATCACTTTTCCCTGCTGGCACCTTTGCTGTGGCAGCAAAAGCTGGACGTTTGTCTTTTTTGCTCCGGAGGCTGCCGAGAGTGAAAACAGGTGCATTTGAGGATAGAGTCCGCAGGAAAGTAGAGAGGGCCAAATTGTCTGGGGCATTTGAAGGGGTTCCAGGAGGCAGTGAGGACCAGCATCACTTTTCCCTGCTGCCACCTTTGCTGTGGCAGCAAAAGCTGGACGTTTGTCTTTTTTGCTCCAAACACCGCCGAAAGCGAAAACAGGTGCTTTTGAGGATGGCCTCCACAGGAAAGCAGAGAGGGCCAAATTGTCTGGGGCATTTGAAGGGGTTCCAGGAGGCAGTGAGGACCAGCATCACTTTTCCCCGCTGGCACCTTTGCTGTGACAGCAAAAGCTGGACGTTTGTCTTTTTTGCTCCGGAGGCTGCCGAGAGTGAAAACAGGTGCTTTTGAGGATGGAGTCCGCAGGAAAGCAGAGAGGGCCAAATTATCTGGGGCATTTGAAGGGGTTCCAGGAGGCAGTGAGGACCAGCATCACTTTTCCCCGCTGGCACCTTTGCTGTGGCAGCAAAAGCTGGACGTTTGTCTTTTTTGCTCTAAACACCGCCGAAAGCGAAAACAGGTGCTTTTGAGGATGGAGTGCGCAGGAAAGCAGAGAGGGCCAAATTGTCTGGGGCATTTGAAGGGGTTCCAGGAGGCAGTGAGGACCAGCATCACTTTTCCCCGCTGCCACCTTTGCTGTGGCAGCAAAAGCTGGACGTTTGTCTTTTTTGCTCCTGAGGCTGCCGAGAGTGAAAACAGGTGCTTTTGAGGATGGAGTCCGCAGGAAAGCAGAGAGGGCCAAATTATCTGGGGCATTTGAAGGGGTTCCAGGAGGCAGTGAGGACCAACATCACTTTTCCCCGCTGGCACCTTTGCTGTGGCAGCAAAAGCTGGACGTTTGTCTTTTTTGCTCCGGAGGCTGCCGAGAGTGAAAACAGGTGCTTTTGAGGATGGAGTCCGCAGGAAAGCAGAGAGGGCCAAATTGTCTGGGGCATTTGAAGGGGTTCCAGGAGGCAGTGAGGACCAGCATCACTTTTCCCCGCTGCCACCTTTTCTGTGGCAGCAAAAGCTGGACGTTTGTCTTTTTTGCTCCAAACACCGACGAAAGCGAAAACAGGTGCTTTTGAGGATGGAGTCCGCAGGAAAGCAGAGAGGGCCAAATTGTCTGGGGCATTTGAAGGGGTTCCAGGAGGCAGTGAGGACCAGCATCACTTTTCCCTGCTGGCACCTTTGCTGTGGCAGCAAAAGCTGGACGTTTGTCTTTTTTGCTCCGGAGGCTGCCGAGAGTGAAAACAGGTGCTTTTGATGATACAGTCTACAGGAAAGCAGAGAGGGCCAAATTGTCTGGGGCATTTGAAGGGGTTCCAGGAGGCAGTGAGGACCAGCATCACTTTTCCCCGCTGGCACCTTTGCTGTGACAGCAAAAGCTGGACGTTTGTCTTTTTTGCTCCGGAGCCCGCCGAGAGTGAAAACAGGTGCTTTTGAGGATGGAGTGCGCAGGAAAGCAGAGAGGGCCAAATTGTCTGGGGCATTTGAAGGGGTTCCAGGAGGCAGTGAGGACCAGCATCACTTTTCCCCGCTGGCGCCTTTGCTGTGGCAGCAAAAGCTGGACGTTTGTCTTTTTTGCTCCTGAGGCTGCCGAGAGTGAAAACAGGTGCTTTTGAGGATGGAGTCCGCAGGAAAGCAGAGAGGGCCAAATTATCTGGGGCATTTGAAGGGGTTCCAGGAGGCAGTGAGGACCAACATCACTTTTCCCCGCTGGCACCTTTGCTGTGGCAGCAAAAGCTGGACGTTTGTCGTTTTTGCTCCGGAGGCTGCCGAGAGTGAAAACAGGTGCTTTTGAGGATGGAGTCCGCAGGAAAGCAGAGAGGGCCAAATTGTCTGGGGCATTTGAAGGGGTTCCAGGAGGCAGTGAGGACCAGCATCACTTTTCCCCGCTGCCACCTTTTCTGTGGCAGCAAAAGCTGGACGTTTGTCTTTTTTGCTCCAAACACCGACGAAAGCGAAAACAGGTGCTTTTGAGGATGGAGTCCGCAGGAAAGCAGAGAGGGCCAAATTGTCTGGGGCATTTGAAGGGGTTCCAGGAGGCAGTGAGGACCAGCATCACTTTTCCCTGCTGGCACCTTTGCTGTGGCAGCAAAAGCTGGACGTTTGTCTTTTTTGCTCCTGAGGCTGCCGAGAGTGAAAACAGGTGCTTTTGATGATACAGTCTACAGGAAAGCAGAGAAGGCCAAATTGTCTGGGGCATTTGAAGGGGTTCCAGGAGGCAGTGAGGACCAGCATCACTTTTCCCTGCTGGCACCTTTGCTGTGGCAGCAAAAGCTGGACGTTTGTCTTTTTTGCTCCGGAGGCTGCCGAGAGTGAAAACAGGTGCTTTTGAGGATAGAGTCCGCAGGAAAGCAGAGAGGGCCAAATTGTCTGGGGCATTTGAAGGGGTTCCAGGAGGCAGTTAGGACCAGCATCACTTTTCCCTGCTGCCACCTTTGCTGTGGCAGCAAAAGCTGGACGTTTGTCTTTTTTGCTCCAAACACCGCCGAAAGCGAAAACAGGTGCTTTTGAGGATGGCGTCCACAGGAAAGCAGAGAGGGCCAAATTGTCTGGGGCATTTGAAGGGGTTCCAGGAGGCAGTGAGGACCAGCATCACTTTTCCCCGCTGGCACCTTTGCTGTGGCAGCAAAAGCTGGACGTTTGTCTTTTTTGCTCCAAACACCGCCGAATGAGAAAACAGGTGCTTTCGAGGATGGAGTCCGCAGGAAAGCAGAGAGGGCCAAATTGTCTGGGGCATTTGAAGGGGTTCCAGGAGGCAGTGAGGACCAGCATCACTTTTCCCCGCTGGCACCTTTGCTGTGGCAGCAAAAGCTGGACGTTTTTCTTTTTGGTCCTGAGGCTGCCGAAAGTGAAAACAGGTGCTTTTAAGGATGGAGTCCGCAAGAAAGCAGAGAGGGCCAAATTGTCTGGGGCATTTGAAGGGGTTCCAGGAGGCAGTGAGGACCAGCATCACTTTTCCCCGCTGGCACCTTTGCTGTGGCAGCAAAAGCTGGACGTTTGTCGTTTTTGCTCCGGAGGCTGCCGCGAGTGAAAACAGGTGCTTTTGAGGATGGAGTGCGCAGGAAAGCAGAGAGGGCCAAATTGTCTGGGGTATTTGAAGGGGTTCCAGGAGGCAGTGAGGACCAGCATCACTTTTCCCCGCTGGCACCTTTGCTGTGGCAGCAAAAGCTGGACGTTTGTCTTTTTTGCTCTAAACACCGCCGAAAGCGAAAACAGGTGCTTTTGAGGATGGAGTCCGCAGGAAAGCAGAGAGGGCCAAATTGTCTGGGGCATTTGAAGGGGTTCCAGGAGGCAGTGAGGACCAGCATCACTTTTCCCCGCTGGCACCTTTGCTGTGACAGCAAAAGCTGGACGTTTGTCTTTTTTGCTCCGGAGCCCGCCGAGAGTGAAAACAGGTGCTTTTGAGGATGGAGTGCGCAGGAAAGCAGAGAGGGCCAAATTGTCTGGGGCATTTGAAGGGGTTCCAGGAGGCAGTGAGGACCAGCATCACTTTTCCCAGCTGGCACCTTTGCTGTGGCAGCAAAAGCTGGACGTTTGTCTTTTTTGCTCCTGAGGCTGCCGAGAGTGAAAACAGGTGCTTTTGAGGATAGAGTCCGCAGGAAAGCAGAGAGGGCCAAATTGTCTGTGGCATTTGAAGGGGTTCCAGGAGGCAGTGAGGACCAGCATCACTTTTCCCCGCTGGCGCCTTTGCTGTGGCAGCAAAAGCTGGACGTTTGTCTTTTTTGCTCCTGAGGCTGCCGAGAGTGAAAACAGGTGCTTTTGAGGATGGAGTCCGCAGGAAAGCAGAGAGGGCCAAATTATCTGGGGCATTTGAAGGGGTTCCAGGAGGCAGTGAGGACCAACATCACTTTTCCCCGCTGGCACCTTTGCTGTGGCAGCAAAAGCTGGACGTTTGTCTTTTTTGCTCCGGAGGCTGCCGAGAGTGAAAACAGGTGCTTTTGAGGATGGAGTCCGCAGGAAAGCAGAGAGGGCCAAATTGCCTGGGGCATTTGAAGGGGTTCCAGGAGGCAGTGAGGACCAGCATCACTTTTCCCCGCTGCCACCTTTTCTGTGGCAGCAAAAGCTGGACGTTTGTCTTTTTTGCTCCAAACACCGACGAAAGCGAAAACAGGTGCTTTTGAGGATGGAGTCCGCAGGAAAGCAGAGAGGGCCAAATTGTCTGGGGCATTTGAAGGGGTTCCAGGAGGCAGTGAGGACCAGCATCACTTTTCCCTGCTGGCACCTTTGCTGTGGCAGCAAAAGCTGGACGTTTGTCTTTTTTGCTCCTGAGGCTGCCGAGAGTGAAAACAGGTGCTTTTGATGATACAGTCTACAGGAAAGCAGAGAAGGCCAAATTGTCTGGGGCATTTGAAGGGGTTCCAGGAGGCAGTGAGGACCAGCATCACTTTTCCCTGCTGGCACCTTTGCTGTGGCAGCAAAAGCTGGACGTTTGTCTTTTTTGCTCCGGAGGCTGCCGAGAGTGAAAACAGGTGCTTTTGAGGATAGAGTCCGCAGGAAAGCAGAGAGGGCCAAATTGTCTGGGGCATTTGAAGGGGTTCCAGGAGGCAGTGAGGACCAGCATCACTTTTCCCTGCTGCCACCTTTGCTGTGGCAGCAAAAGCTGGACGTTTGTCTTTTTTGCTCCAAACACCGACGAAAGCGAAAACAGGTGCTTTTGAGGATGGCGTCCACAGGAAAGCAGAGAGGGCCAAATTGTCTGGGGCATTTGAAGGGGTTCCAGGAGGCAGTGAGGACCAGCATCACTTTTCCCCGCTGGCACCTTTGCTGTGGCAGCAAAAGCTGGACGTTTGTCTTTTTTGCTCCAAACACCGCCGAATGAGAAAACAGGTGCTTTTGAGGATGGAGTCCGCAGGAAAGCAGAGAGGGCCAAATTGTCTGGGGCATTTGAAGGGGTTCCAGGAGGCAGTGAGGACCAGCATCACTTTTCCCCGCTGGCACCTTTGCTGTGGCAGCAAAAGCTGGACGTTTTTCTTTTTGGTCCTGAGGCTGCCGAAAGTGAAAACAGGTGCTTTTAAGGATGGAGTCCGCAAGAAAGCAGAGAGGGCCAAATTGTCTGGGGCATTTGAAGGGGTTCCAGGAGGCAGTGAGGACCAGCATCACTTTTCCCCGCTGGCACCTTTGCTGTGGCAGCAAAAGCTGGACGTTTGTCGTTTTTGCTCCGGAGGCTGCCGCGAGTGAAAACAGGTGCTTTTGAGGATGGAGTGCGCAGGAAAGCAGAGAGGGCCAAATTGTCTGGGGTATTTGAAGGGGTTCCAGGAGGCAGTGAGGACCAGCATCACTTTTCCCCGCTGGCACCTTTGCTGTGGCAGCAAAAGCTGGACGTTTGTCTTTTTTGCTCTAAACACCTCCGAAAGCGAAAACAGGTGCTTTTGAGGATGGAGTGCGCAGGAAAGCAGAGAGGGCCAAATTGTCTGGGGCATTTGAAGGGGTTCCAGGAGGCAGTGAGGACCAGCATCACTTTTCCCCGCTGCCACCTTTTCTGTGGCAGCAAAAGCTGGACGTTTGTCTTTTTTGCTCCGGAGGCTGCCGAGAGTGAAAACAGGTGCTTTTGAGGATGGAGTCCGCAGGAAAGCAGAGAGGGCCAAATTGTCTGGGGCATTTGAAGGGGTTCCAGGAGGCAGTGAGGACCAGCATCACTTTTCCCCGCTGGCACCTTTGCTGTGGCAGCAAAAGCTGGACGTTTGTCTTTTTTGCTCCAAAGACCGCCGAAAGAGAAAACAGGTGCTTTTGAGGATGGAGTCTGCAGGAAAGCAGAGAGGGCCAAATTGTCTGGGGCATTTGAAGGGGTTCCAGGAGGCAGTGAGGACCAGCATCACTTTTCCCCGCTGGCACCTTTGCTGTGACAGCAAAAGCTGGACGTTTGTCTTTTTTGCTCCGGAGCCCGCCGAGAGTGAAAACAGGTGCTTTTGAGGATGGAGTGCGCAGGAAAGCAGAGAGGGCCAAATTGTCTGGGGCATTTGAAGGGGTTCCAGGAGGCAGTGAGGACCAGCATCACTTTTCCCAGCTGGCACCTTTGCTGTGGCAGCAAAAGCTGGACGTTTGTCTTTTTTGCTCCGGAGGCTGCCGAGAGTGAAAACAGGTGCTTTTGAGGATAGAGTCCGCAGGAAAGCAGAGAGGGCCAAATTGTCTGTGGCATTTGAAGGGGTTCCAGGAGGCAGTGAGGACCAGCATCACTTTTCCCCGCTGGCGCCTTTGCTGTGGCAGCAAAAGCTGGACGTTTGTCTTTTTTGCTCCTGAGGCTGCCGAGAGTGAAAACAGGTGCTTTTGAGGATGGAGTCCGCAGGAAAGCAGAGAGGGCCAAATTATCTGGGGCATTTGAAGGGGTTCCAGGAGGCAGTGAGGACCAACATCACTTTTCCCCGCTGGCACCTTTGCTGTGGCAGCAAAAGCTGGACGTTTGTCTTTTTTGCTCCGGAGGCTGCCGAGAGTGAAAACAGGTGCTTTTGAGGATGGAGTCCGCAGGAAAGCAGAGAGGGCCAAATTGCCTGGGGCATTTGAAGGGGTTCCAGGAGGCAGTGAGGACCAGCATCACTTTTCCCCGCTGCCACCTTTGCTGTGGCAGCAAAAGCTGGACGTTTGTCTTTTTTGCTCCAAACACCGACGAAAGCGAAAACAGGTGCTTTTGAGGATGGAGTCCGCAGGAAAGCAGAGAGGGCCAAATTGTCTGGGGCATTTGAAGGGGTTCCAGGAGGCAGTGAGGACCAGCATCACTTTTCCCTGCTGGCACCTTTGCTGTGGCAGCAAAAGCTGGACGTTTGTCTTTTTTGCTCCTGAGGCTGCCGAGAGTGAAAACAGGTGCTTTTGATGATACAGTCTACAGGAAAGCAGAGAAGGCCAAATTGTCTGGGGCATTTGAAGGGGTTCCAGGAGGCAGTGAGGACCAGCATCACTTTTCCCCGCTGGCACCTTTGCTGTGGCAGCAAAAGCTGGACGTTTGTCGTTTTTGCTCCTGAGGCTGCCGAGAGTGAAAACAGGTGCTTTTGAGGATGGAGTCCGCAGGAAAGCAGAGAGGGCCAAATTGTCTGGGGCATTTGAAGGGGTTCCAGGAGGCAGTGAGGACCAGCATCACTTTTCCCCGCTGGCACCTTTGCTGTGGCAGCAAAAGCTGGACGTTTGTCTTTTTTGCTCCAAACACCGCCGAAAGAGAAAACAGGTGCTTTCGAGGATGGAGTGCGCAGGAAAGCAGAGAGGGCCAAATTGTCTGGGGCATTTGAAGGGGTTCCAGGAGGCAGTGAGGACCAGCATCACTTTTCCCCGCTGGCACCTTTGCTGTGGCAGCAAAAGCTGGACGTTTTTCTTTTTGGTCCTGAGGCTGCCGAAAGTGAAAACAGGTGCTTTTAAGGATGGAGTCCGCAAGAAAGCAGAGAGGGCCAAATTGTCTGGGGCATTTGAAGGGGTTCCAGGAGGCAGTGAGGACCAGCATCACTTTTCCCCGCTGGCACCTTTGCTGTGGCAGCAAAAGCTGGACGTTTGTCGTTTTTGCTCCGGAGGCTGCCGCGAGTGAAAACAGGTGCTTTTGAGGATGGAGTGCGCAGGAAAGCAGAGAGGGCCAAATTGTCTGGGGTATTTGAAGGGGTTCCAGGAGGCAGTGAGGACCAGCATCACTTTTCCCCGCTGGCACCTTTGCTGTGGCAGCAAAAGCTGGACGTTTGTCTTTTTTGCTCTAAACACCGCCGAAAGCGAAAACAGGTGCTTTTGAGGATGGAGTGCGCAGGAAAGCAGAGAGGGCCAAATTGTCTGGGGCATTTGAAGGGGTTCCAGGAGGCAGTGAGGACCAGCATCACTTTTCCCCGCTGGCACCTTTGCTGTGGCAGCAAAAGCTGGACGTTTGTCTTTTTTGCTCCGGAGGCTGCCGAGAGTGAAAACAGGTGGTTTTGAGGATAGAGTCCGCAGGAAAGCAGAGAGGGCCATATTGTCTGGGGCATTTGAAGGGGTTCCAGGAGGCAGTGAGGACCAGCATCACTTTTC
>NW_028127499.1:0-35018 GCF_965231255.1 Vanellus vanellus
CAGCAAAGGTGCCAGCGGGGAAAAGTGATGCTGGTCCTCACTGCCTCCTGGAACCCCTTCAAATGCCCCACACAATTTGGCCCTCTCTGCTTTCCTGCTGACTGTAGCCTCAAAAGCACCTTTTTTCACTTTCGCCGCTGTTTTGAGCAAAAAAAGACAAACGTCCAGCATTTGCTGCCACAGCAAAGGTGCCAGCGGGGAAAAGTGATGCTGGTCCTCACTGCCTCCTGGAACCCCTTCAAATGCCCCACACAATTTGGCCCTCTCTGCTTTCCTGCACACTCTAGCCTCAAAAGCACCTTTTTTCACTTTCGCCGCTGTTTGGAGCCAAAAAGACAAACGTCCAGCTTTTGCTGCCACAGCAAAGGTGCCAGCGGGGAAAAGTGATGCTGGTCCTCACTGCCTCCTGGAACCCCTTCAAATGCCCCACACAATTTGGCCCTCTCTGCTTTCCTGCGCACTCTAGCCTCAAAAGCACCTTTTTTCACTTTCGCTGCTGTTTGGAGCAAAAAAAGACAAATGTCCAGCTTTTGCTGCCACAGCAAAGGTGCCAGCGGGGAAAAGTGATGCTGGTCCTCACTGCCTCCTGGAACCCCTTCAAATGCCCCACACAATTTGGCCCTCTCTGCTTTCCTGCGGACTCTATCCTCAAAAGCACCTTTTTTCACTTTCGCCGCTGTTTGGAGCAAAAAAGACAAACGTCCAGCTTTTGCTGCCACAGCAAAGGTGCCAGCGGGGAAAAGTGATGCTGGTCCTCACTGCCTCCTGGAACCCCTTCAAATGCCCCACACAATTTGGCCCTCTCTGCTTTCCTGCGCACTCTAGCCTCAAAAGCACCTTTTTTCACTTTCGCCGCTGTTTGGAGCCAAAAAGACAAACGTCCAGCTTTTGCTGCCACAGCAAAGGTGCCAGCGGGGAAAAGTGATGCTGGTCCTCACTGCCTCCTGGAACCCCTTCAAATGCCCCACACAATTTGGCCCTCTCTGCTTTCCTGCGCACTCTAGCCTCAAAAGCACCTTTTTTCACTTTCGCCGCTGTTTGGAGCCAAAAAGACAAACGTCCAGCTTTTGCTGCCACAGCAAAGGTGCCAGAGGGGAAAAGTGATGCTGGTCCTCACTGCCTCCTGGAACCCCTTCAAATGCCCCACACAATTTGGCCCTCTCTGCTTTCCTGCGCACTCTAGCCTCAAAAGCACCTTTTTTCACTTTCGCCGCTGTTTGGAGCCAAAAAGACAAACGTCCAGCTTTTGCTGCCACAGCAAAGGTGCCAGCGGGGAAAAGTGATGCTGGTCCTCACTGCCTCCTGGAACCACTTCAAATGCCCCACACAATTTGGCCCTCTCTGCTTTCCTGCGCACTCTAGCCTCAAAAGCACCTTTTTTCACTTTCGCCGCTGTTTGGAGCAAAAAAGACAAACGTCCAGCTTTTGCTGCCACAGCAAAGGTGCCAGCGGGGAAAAGTGATGCTGGTCCTCACTGCCTCCTGGAACCCCTTCAAATGCCCCACACAATTTGGCCCTCTCTGCTTTCCTGCGCACTCTAGCCTCAAAAGCACCTTTTTTCACTTTCGCCGCTGTTTGGAGCCAAAAAGACAAACGTCCAGCTTTTGCTGCCACAGCAAAGGTGCCAGCGGGGAAAAGTGATGCTGGTCCTCACTGCCTCCTGGAACCCCTTCAAATGCCCCACACAATTTGGCCCTCTCTGCTTTCCTGCTGACTGTAGCCTCAAAAGCACCTTTTTTCACTTTCGCCGCTGTTTTGAGCAAAAAAAGACAAACGTCCAGCATTTGCTGCCACAGCAAAGGTGCCAGCGGGGAAAAGTGATGCTGGTCCTCACTGCCTCCTGGAACCCCTTCAAATGCCCCACACAATTTGGCCCTCTCTGCTTTCCTGCACACTCTAGCCCCAAAGGACCTTTTTTCACTTTCGCCGCTGTTTGGAGCCAAAAAGACAAACGTCCAGCTTTTGCTGCCACAGCAAAGGTGCCAGCGGGGAAAAGTGATGCTGGTCCTCACTGCCTCCTGGAACCCCTTCAAATGCCCCACACAATTTGGCCCTCTCTGCTTTCCTGCGCACTCTAGCCTCAAAAGCACCTTTTTTCACTTTCGCTGCTGTTTGGAGCAAAAAAAGACAAATGTCCAGCTTTTGCTGCCACAGCAAAGGTGCCAGCGGGGAAAAGTGATGCTGGTCCTCACTGCCTCCTGGAACCCCTTCAAATGCCCCACACAATTTGGCCCTCTCTGCTTTCCTGCGCACTCTAGCCTCAAAAGCACCTTTTTTCACTTTCGCCGCTGTTTGGAGCCAAAAAGACAAACGTCCAGCTTTTGCTGCCACAGCAAAGGTGCCAGCGGGGAAAAGTGATGCTGGTCCTCACTGCCTCCTGGAACCCCTTCAAATGCCCCACCCAATTTGGCCCTCTCTGCTTTCCTGCGGACTCTAGCCTCAAAAGCACCTTTTTTCACTTTCGCCGCTGTTTGGAGTCAAAAAGACAAACGTCCAGCTTTTGCTGCCACAGCAAAGGTGCCAGCGGGGAAAAGTGATGCTGGTCCTCACTGCCTCCTGGAACCCCTTCAAATGCCCCACACAATTTGGCCCTCTCTGCTTTCCTGCGCACTCTAGCCTCAAAAGCAACTTTTTTTCACTTTCGCCGCTGTTTGGAGCCAAAAAGACAAACGTCCAGCTTTTGCTGCCACAGCAAAGGTGCCAGCGGGGAAAAGTGATGCTGGTCCTCACTGCCTCCTGGAACCCCTTCAAATGCCCCACACAATTTGGCCCTCTCTGCTTTCCTGCGCACTCTAGCCTCAAAAGCACCTTTTTTCACTTTCGCCGCTGTTTGGAGCCAAAAAGACAAACGTCCAGCTTTTGCTGCCACAGCAAAGGTGCCAGCGGGGAAAAGTGATGCTGGTCCTCACTGCCTCCTGGAACCCCTTCAAATGCCCCCCACAATTTGGCCCTCTCTGCTTTCCTGCGGACTCTATCCTCAAAAGCACCTTTTTTCACTTTTGCCGCTGTTTGGAGCAAAAAAGACAAACGTCCAGCTTTTGCTGCCACAGCAAAGGTGCCAGCGGGGAAAAGTGATGCTGGTCTTCACTGCCTCCTGGAACCCCTTCAAATGCCCCACACAATTTGGCCCTCTCTGCTTTCCTGCGGACTCTATCCTCAAAAGCACCTTTTTTCACTTTCGCCGGTGTTTTGAGCAAAAAAAGACAAACGTCCAGCTTTTGCTGCCACAGCAAAGGTGCCAGCGGGGAAAAGTGATGCTGGTCCTCACTGCCTCCTGGAACCCCTTCAAATGCCCCACACAATTTGGCCCTCTCTGCTTTCCTGCGCACTCTAGCCTCAAAAGCACCTTTTTTCACTTTCGCCGCTGTTTGGAGCCAAAAAGACAAACGTCCAGCTTTTGCTGCCACAGCAAAGGTGCCAGCGGGGAAAAGTGATGCTGGTCCTCACTGCCTCCTGGAACCCCTTCAAATGCCCCACACAATTTGGCCCTCTCTGCTTTCCTGCGCACTCTAGCCTCAAAAGCACCTTTTTTCACTTTCGCCGCTGTTTGGAGCAAAAAAGACAAACGTCCAGCTTTTGCTGCCACAGCAAAGGTGCCAGCGGGGAAAAGTGATGCTGGTCCTCACTGCCTCCTGGAACCCCTTCAAATGCCCCACACAATTTGGCCCTCTCTGCTTTCCTGCGCACTCTAGCCTCAAAAGCACCTTTTTTCACTTTCGCCGCTGTTTTGAGCAAAAAAAGACAAACGTCCAGCTTTTGCTGCCACAGCAAAGGTGCCAGCGGGGAAAAGTGATGCTGGTCCTCACTGCCTCCTGGAACCCATTCAAATGCCCCACACAATTTGGCCCTCTCTGCTTTCCTGCGGACTCTATCCTCAAAAGTACCTTTTTTCACTTTCGCCGCTGTTTGGAGCAAAAAAGACAAACGTCCAGCTTTTGCTGCCACAGCAAAGGTGCCAGCGGGGAAAAGTGATGCTGGTCCTCACTGCCTCCTGGAACCCCTTCAAATGCCCCACACAATTTGGCCCTCTCTGCTTTCCTTCGGACTCTATCCTCAAAAGCACCTTTTTTCACTTTCGCCGCTGTTTGGAGCAAAAAAGACAAACGTCCAGCTTTTGCTGCCACAGCAAAGGTGCCAGCGGGGAAAAGTGATGCTGGTCCTCACTGCCTCCTGGAACCCCTTCAAATGCCCCAGACAATTTGGCCCTCTCTGCTTTCCTGCGCACGCTATCATCAAAAGCACCTTTTTTCACTTTCCGCGCTGTTTGGAGCAAAAAAGACAAACGTCGAGCTTTTGCTGCCACAGCAAAGGTGCCAGCGGGGAAAAGTGATGCTGGTCCTCACTGCCTCCTGGAACCCCTTCAAATGCCCCACACAATTTGGCCCTCTCTGCTTTCCTGCGCACTCTAGCCTCAAAAGCACCTTTTTTCACTTTCGCCGCATCTTGGAGCAAAAAAGACAAACGTCCAACATTTGCTGCCACAGCAAAGGTGCCAGCGGGGAAAAGTGATGCTGGTCCTCACTGCCTCCTGGAACCCCTTCAAATGCCCCACACAATTTGGCCCTCTCTGCTTTCCTGCGGACTCTAGCCTCAAAAGCACCTTTTTTCACTTTCGCTGCTGTTTGGAGCAAAAAAAGACAAATGTCCAGCTTTTGCTGCCACAGCAAAGGTGCCAGCGGGGAAAAGTGATGCTGGTCCTCACTGCCTCCTGGAACCCCTTCAAATGCCCCACACAATTTGGCCCTCTCTGCTTTCCTGCGCACTCTAGCCTCAAAAGCACCTTTTTTCACTTTCGCCGCTGTTTGGAGCCAAAAAGACAAACGTCCAGCTTTTGCTGCCACAGCAAAGGTGCCAGCGGGGAAAAGTGATGCTGGTCCTCACTGCCTCCTGGAACTCAAATGCCCCACACAATTTGGCCCTCTCTGCTTTCCTGCGCACTCTAGCCTCAAAAGCACCTTTTTTCACTTTCGCCGCTGTTTGGAGCAAAAAAGACAAACGTCCAGCTTTTGCTGCCACAGCAAAGGTGCCAGCGGGGAAAAGTGATGCTGGTCCTCACTGCCTCCTGGAACCCCTTCAAATGCCCCACACAATTTGGCCCTCTCTGCTTTCCTGCGCACTCTAGCCTCAAAAGCACCTTTTTTCACTTTCGCCGCTGTTTGGAGCAAAAAAGACAAACGTCCAGCTTTTGCTGCCACAGCAAAGGTGCCAGCGGGGAAAAGTGATGCTGGTCCTCACTGCCTCCTGGAACCCCTTCAAATGCCCACACAATTTGGCCCTCTCTGCTTTCCTGCGCACTCTAGCCTCAAAAGCACCTTTTTTCACTTTCGCCGCTGTTTGGAGCAAAAAGACAAACGTCCAGCTTTTGCTGCCACAGCAAAGGTGCCAGCGGGGAAAAGTGATGCTGGTCCTCACTGCCTCCTGGAACCCCTTCAAATGCCCCACACAATTTGGCCCTCTCTGCTTTCCTGCGCACTCT
Organism: Vanellus vanellus; assembly: GCF_965231255.1. Lineage (NCBI taxonomy): Eukaryota > Metazoa > Chordata > Aves > Charadriiformes > Charadriidae > Vanellus > Vanellus vanellus. Next base: position 5,477 of record NW_028127499.1, read on the forward strand.
ATCCTCAAAAGCACCTTTTTTCACTTTCGCCGCTGTTTGGAGCAAAAAAGACAAACGTCCAGCTTTTGCTGCCACAGCAAAGGTGCCAGCGGGGAAAAGTGATGCTGGTCCTCACTGCCTCCTGGAACCCCTTCAAATGCCCCAGACAATTTGGCCCTCTCTGCTTTCCTGCGCACGCTATCATCAAAAGCACCTTTTTTCACTTTCCGCGCTGTTTGGAGCAAAAAAGACAAACGTCGAGCTTTTGCTGCCACAGCAAAGGTGCCAGCGGGGAAAAGTGATGCTGGTCCTCACTGCCTCCTGGAACCCCTTCAAATGCCCCACACAATTTGGCCCTCTCTGCTTTCCTGCGCACTCTAGCCTCAAAAGCACCTTTTTTCACTTTCGCCGCATCTTGGAGCAAAAAAGACAAACGTCCAACATTTGCTGCCACAGCAAAGGTGCCAGCGGGGAAAAGTGATGCTGGTCCTCACTGCCTCCTGGAACCCCTTCAAATGCCCCACACAATTTGGCCCTCTCTGCTTTCCTGCGGACTCTAGCCTCAAAAGCACCTTTTTTCACTTTCGCTGCTGTTTGGAGCAAAAAAAGACAAATGTCCAGCTTTTGCTGCCACAGCAAAGGTGCCAGCGGGGAAAAGTGATGCTGGTCCTCACTGCCTCCTGGAACCCCTTCAAATGCCCCACACAATTTGGCCCTCTCTGCTTTCCTGCGCACTCTAGCCTCAAAAGCACCTTTTTTCACTTTCGCCGCTGTTTGGAGCCAAAAAGACAAACGTCCAGCTTTTGCTGCCACAGCAAAGGTGCCAGCGGGGAAAAGTGATGCTGGTCCTCACTGCCTCCTGGAACCCCTTCAAATGCCCCACACAATTTGGCCCTCTCTGCTTTCCTGCGCACTCTAGCCTCAAAAGCACCTTTTTTCACTTTCGCCGCTGTTTGGAGCAAAAAAGACAAACGTCCAGCTTTTGCTGCCACAGCAAAGGTGCCAGCGGGGAAAAGTGATGCTGGTCCTCACTGCCTCCTGGAACCCCTTCAAATGCCCCACACAATTTGGCCCTCTCTGCTTTCCTGCGCACTCTAGCCTCAAAAGCACCTTTTTTCACTTTCGCCGCTGTTTGGAGCCAAAAAGACAAACGTCCAGCTTTTGCTGCCACAGCAAAGGTGCCAGCGGGGAAAAGTGATGCTGGTCCTCACTGCCTCCTGGAACCCCTTCAAATGCCCCACACAATTTGGCCCTCTCTGCTTTCCTGCGCACTCTAGCCTCAAAAGCACCTTTTTTCACTTTCGCCGCTGTTTGGAGCCAAAAAGACAAACGTCCAGCTTTTGCTGCCACAGCAAAGGTGCCAGCGGGGAAAAGTGATGCTGGTCCTCACTGCCTCCTGGAACCCCTTCAAATGCCCCACACAATTTGGCCCTCTCTGCTTTCCTGCGCGCTCTATCCTCAAAAGCACCTTTTTTCACTTTCGCCGCTGTTTGGAGCAAAAAAAGACAAACGTCCAGCTTTTGCTGCCACAGCAAAGGTGCCAGTGGGGAAAAGTGATGCTGGTCCTCACTGCCTCCTGGAACCCCTTCAAATGCCCCACACAATTTGGCCCTCTCTGCTTTCCTGCGCACTCTAGCCTCAAAAGCACCTTTTTTCACTTTCGCCGCATCTTGGAGAAAAAAAGACAAACGTCCAACATTTGCTGCCACAGCAAAGGTGCCAGCGGGGAAAAGTGATGCTGGTCCTCACTGCCTCCTGGAACCCCTTCAAATGCCCCACACAATTTGGCCCTCTCTGCTTTCCTGCGCACTCTAGCCTCAAAAGCACCTTTTTTCACTTTCGCCGCTGTTTGGAGCCAAAAAGACAAACGTCCAGCTTTTGCTGCCACAGCAAAGGTGCCAGCGGGGAAAAGTGATGCTGGTCCTCACTGCCTCCTGGAACCCCTTCAAATGCCCCACACAATTTGGCCCTCTCTGCTTTCCTTCGGACTCTATCCTCAAAAGCACCTTTTTTCACTTTCGCCGCTGTTTGGAGCCAAAAAGACAAACGTCCAGCTTTTGCTGCCACAGCAAAGGTGCCAGCGGGGAAAAGTGATGCTGGTCCTCACTGCCTCCTGGAACCCCTTCAAATGCCCCACACAATTTGGCCCTCTCTGCTTTCCTGCGCACTCTAGCCTCAAAAGCACCTTTTTTCACTTTCGCCGCTGTTTGGAGCCAAAAAAGACAAACGTCCAGCTTTTGCTGCCACAGCAAAGGTGCCAGCGGGGAAAAGTGATGCTGGTCCTCACTGCCTCCTGGAACCCCTTCAAATGCCCCACACAATTTGGCCCTCTCTGCTTTCCTGCGGACTCTAGCCTCAAAAGCACCTTTTTTCACTTTCGCCGCTGTTTGGAGCCAAAAAGACAAACGTCCAGCTTTTGCTGCCACAGCAAAGGTGCCAGCGGGGAAAAGTGATGCTGGTCCTCACTGCCTCCTGGAACCCCTTCAAATGCCCCACACAATTTGGCCCTCTCTGCTTTCCTGCGCACTCTAGCCTCAAAAGCACCTTTTTTCACTTTCGCCTGTGTTTTGAGCAAAAAAAGACAAACGTCCAGCTTTTGCTGCCACAGCAAAGGTGCCAGCGGGGAAAAGTGATGCTGGTCCTCACTGCCTCCTGGAACCCCTTCAAATGCCCCACACAATTTGGCCCTCTCTGCTTTCCTGCGCACTCTAGCCTCAAAAGCAGCTTTTTTCACTTTCACAGCTGTTTGGAGCCAAAAAGACATATTCCAGCTTTTGCTGCCACAGCAAAGGTGCCAGCGGGGAAAAGTGATGCTGGTCCTCACTGCCTCCTGGAACCCCTTCAAATGCCCCACACAATTTGGCCCTCTCTGCTTTCCTGCGGACTCTAGCCTCAAAAGCACCTTTTTTCACTTTCGGCGCTGTTTGGAGCAAAAAAGACAAACGTCCAGCTTTTGCTGCCACAGCAAAGGTGCCAGCGGGGAAAAGTGATGCTGGTCCTCACTGCCTCCTGGAACCCCTTCAAATGCCCCACACAATTTGGCCCTCTCTGCTTTCCTGCGCACTCTAGCCTCAAAAGCACCTTTTTTCACTTTCGCCGCTGTTTGGAGCAAAAAAGACAAACGTCCAGCTTTTGCTGCCACAGCAAAGGTGCCAGTGGGGAAAAGTGATGCTGGTCCTCACTGCCTCCTGGAACCCCTTCAAATGCCCCACCCAATTTGGCCCTCTCTGCTTTCCTGCGCACTCTAGCCTCAAAAGCACCTTTTTTCACTTTCGCCGCATCTTGGAGCAAAAAAGACAAACGTCCAACATTTGCTGCCACAGCAAAGGTGCCAGCGGGGAAAAGTGATGCTGGTCCTCACTGCCTCCTGGAACCCCTTCAAATGCCCCACACAATTTGGCCCTCTCTGCTTTCCTGCTGACTGTAGCCTCAAAAGCACCTTTTTTCACTTTCGCCGCTGTTTGGAGCCAAAAAGACAAACGTCCAGCTTTTGCTGCCACAGCAAAGGTGCCAGCGGGGAAAAGTGATGCTGGTCCTCACTGCCTCCTGGAACCCCTTCAAATGCCCCACACAATTTGGCCCTCTCTGCTTTCCTGCTGTCTGTAGCCTCAAAAGCACCTTTTTTTAACTTTCGCCGCTGTTTGGAGCCAAAAAGACAAACGTCCAGCTTTTGCTGCCACAGCAAAGGTGCCAGCGGGGAAAAGTGATGCTGGTCCTCACTGCCTCCTGGAACCCCTTCAAATGCCCCACACAATTTGGCCCTCTCTGCTTTCCTGCGCGCTCTATCCTCAAAAGCACCTTTTTTCACTTTCGCCGCTGTTTGGAGCCAAAAAGACAAACGTCCAGCTTTTGCTGCCACAGCAAAGGTGCCAGCGGGGAAAAGTGATGCTGGTCCTCACTGCCTCCTGGAACCCCTTCAAATGCCCCACACAATTTGGCCCTCTCTGCTTTCCTTCGGACTCTATCCTCAAAAGCACCTTTTTTCACTTTCGCCGCTGTTTGGAGCCAAAAAGACAAACGTCCAGCTTTTGCTGCCACAGCAAAGGTGCCAGCGGGGAAAAGTGATGCTGGTCCTCACTGCCTCCTGGAACCCCTTCAAATGCCCCACACAATTTGGCCCTCTCTGCTTTCCTGCGCACTCTAGCCTCAAAAGCACCTTTTTTCTCTTTCGCCGCTGTTTTGAGCAAAAAAAGACAAACGTCCAGCTTTTGCTGCCACAGCAAAGGTGCCAGCGGGGAAAAGTGATGCTGGTCCTCACTGCCTCCTGGAACCCCTTCAAATGCCCCACACAATTTGGCCCTCTCTGCTTTCCTGCGCACTCTAGCCTCAAAAGCACCTTTTTTCACTTTCGCCGCTGTTTGGAGCCAAAAAGACATACGTCCAGCTTTTGCTGCCACAGCAAAGGTGCCAGCGGGGAAAAGTGATGCTGGTCCTCACTGCCTCCTGGAACCCCTTCAAATGCCCCACACAATTTGGCCCTCTCTGCTTTCCTGCGCACTCTAGCCTCAAAAGCACCTTTTTTCACTTTCGCCGCTGTTTGGAGCAAAAAAGACAAACGTCCAGCTTTTGCTGCCACAGCAAAGGTGCCAGTGGGGAAAAGTGATGCTGGTCCTCACTGCCTCCTGGAACCCCTTCAAATGCCCCATACAATTTGGCCCTCTCTGCTTTCCTGCGCACTCTAGCCTCAAAAGCACCTTTTTTCACTTTCGCCGCATCTTGGAGCAAAAAAGACAAACGTCCAACATTTGCTGCCACAGCAAAGGTGCCAGCGGGGAAAAGTGATGCTGGTCCTCACTGCCTCCTGGAACCCCTTCAAATGCCCCACACAATTTGGCCCTCTCTGCTTTCCTGCTGACTGTAGCCTCAAAAGCACCTTTTTTCACTTTCGCCGCTGTTTGGAGCCAAAAAGACAAACGTCCAGCTTTTGCTGCCACAGCAAAGGTGCCAGCGGGGAAAAGTGATGCTGGTCCTCACTGCCTCCTGGAACCCCTTCAAATGCCCCACACAATTTGGCCCTCTCTGCTTTCCTGCGCACTCTAGCCTCAAAAGCACCTTTTTTCACTTTAGCCGCTGTTTGGAGCCAAAAAGAAAAACGTCCAGCTTTTGCTGCCACAGCAAAGGTGCCAGCGGGGAAAAGTGATGCTGGTCCTCACTGCCTCCTGGAACCCCTTCAAATGCCCCACACAATTTGGCCCTCTCTGCTTTCCTGCGCGCTCTATCCTCAAAAGCACCTTTTTTCACTTTCGCCGCTGTTTGGAGCCAAAAAGACAAACGTCCAGCTTTTGCTGCCACAGCAAAGGTGCCAGCGGGGAAAAGTGATGCTGGTCCTCACTGCCTCCTGGAACCCCTTCAAATGCCCCACACAATTTGGCCCTCTCTGCTTTCCTTCGGACTCTATCCTCAAAAGCACCTTTTTTCACTTTCGCCGCTGTTTGGAGCCAAAAAGACAAACGTCCAGCTTTTGCTGCCACAGCAAAGGTGCCAGCGGGGAAAAGTGATGCTGGTCCTCACTGCCTCCTGGAACCCCTTCAAATGCCCCACACAATTTGGCCCTCTCTGCTTTCCTGCGCACTCTAGCCTCAAAAGCACCTTTTTTCACTTTCGCCGCTGTTTGGAGCAAAAAAGACAAACGTCCAACATTTGCTGCCACAGCAAAGGTGCCAGCGGGGAAAAGTGATGCTGGTCCTCACTGCCTCCTGGAACCCCTTCAAATGCCCCACACAATTTGGCCCTCTCTGCTTTCCTGCTGACTGTAGCCTCAAAAGCACCTTTTTTCACTTTCGCCGCTGTTTGGAGCCAAAAAGACAAACGTCCAGCTTTTGCTGCCACAGCAAAGGTGCCAGCGGGGAAAAGTGATGCTGGTCCTCACTGCCTCCTGGAACCCCTTCAAATGCCCCACACAATTTGGCCCTCTCTGCTTTCCTGCGCACTCTAGCCTCAAAAGCACCTTTTTTCACTTTAGCCGCTGTTTGGAGCCAAAAAGAAAAACGTCCAGCTTTTGCTGCCACAGCAAAGGTGCCAGCGGGGAAAAGTGATGCTGGTCCTCACTGCCTCCTGGAACCCCTTCAAATGCCCCACACAATTTGGCCCTCTCTGCTTTCCTGCGCGCTCTATCCTCAAAAGCACCTTTTTTCACTTTCGCCGCTGTTTGGAGCCAAAAAGACAAACGTCCAGCTTTTGCTGCCACAGCAAAGGTGCCAGCGGGGAAAAGTGATGCTGGTCCTCACTGCCTCCTGGAACCCCTTCAAATGCCCCACACAATTTGGCCCTCTCTGCTTTCCTTCGGACTCTATCCTCAAAAGCACCTTTTTTCACTTTCGCCGCTGTTTGGAGCCAAAAAGACAAACGTCCAGCTTTTGCTGCCACAGCAAAGGTGCCAGCGGGGAAAAGTGATGCTGGTCCTCACTGCCTCCTGGAACCCCTTCAAATGCCCCACACAATTTGGCCCTCTCTGCTTTCCTGCGCACTCTAGCCTCAAAAGCACCTTTTTTCACTTTCGCCGCTGTTTGGAGCAAAAAAAGACAAACGTCCAGCTTTTGCTGCCACAGCAAAGGTGCCAGCGGGGAAAAGTGATGCTGGTCCTCACTGCCTCCTGGAACCCCTTCAAATGCCCCACACAATTTGGCCCTCTCTGCTTTCCTGCGCACTCTAGCCTCAAAAGCACCTTTTTTCACTTTCGCCGCTCTTTGGAGCCAAAAAGACAAACGTCCAGCTTTTGCTGCCACAGCAAAGGTGCCAGCGGGGAAAAGTGATGCTGGTCCTCACTGCCTCCTGGAACCCCTTCAAATGCCCCACACAATTTGGCCCTCTCTGCTTTCCTGCGCACTCTAGCCTCAAAAGCACCTTTTTTCACTTTCGCCGGTGTTTTGAGCCAAAAAGACATACGTCCAGCTTTTGCTGCCACAGCAAAGGTGCCAGCGGGGAAAAGTGATGCTGGTCCTCACTGCCTCCTGGAACCCCTTCAAATGCCCCACACAATTTGGCCCTCTCTGCTTTCCTGCGCACTCTAGCCTCAAAAGCACCTTTTTTCACTTTCGCCGCTGTTTGGAGCAAAAAAGACAAACGTCCAGCTTTTGCTGCCACAGCAAAGGTGCCAGCGGGGAAAAGTGATGCTGGTCCTCACTGCCTCCTGGAACCCCTTCAAATGCCCCACACAATTTGGCCCTCTCTGCTTTCCTGCGCACTCTAGCCTCAAAAGCACCTTTTTTCACTTTCGCCGCTGTTTGGAGCCAAAAAGACAAACGTCCAGCTTTTGCTGCCACAGCAAAGGTGCCAGTGGGGAAAAGTGATGCTGGTCCTCACTGCCTCCTGGAACCCCTTCAAATGCCCCACACAATTTGGCCCTCTCTGCTTTCCTGCGCACTCTAGCCTCAAAAGCACCTTTTTTCACTTTCGCCGCATCTTGGAGCAAAAAAGACAAACGTCCAACATTTGCTGCCACAGCAAAGGTGCCAGCGGGGAAAAGTGATGCTGGTCCTCACTGCCTCCTGGAACCCCTTCAAATGCCCCACACAATTTGGCCCTCTCTGCTTTCCTGCGGACTCTATGCTCAAAAGCACCTTTTTTCACTTTCGCCGCTGTTTTGAGCAAAAAAAGACAAACGTCCAGCTTTTGCTGCCACAGCAAAGGTGCCAGCGGGGAAAAGTGATGCTGGTCCGCACTGCCTCCTGGAACCCCTTCAAATGCCCCACACAATTTGGCCCTCTCTGCTTTCCTGCGCGCTCTATCCTCAAAAGCACCTTTTTTCACTTTCGCCGCTGTTTGGAGCCAAAAAGACAAACGTCCAGCTTTTGCTGCCACAGCAAAGGTGCCAGCGGGGAAAAGTGATGCTGGTCCTCACTGCCTCCTGGAACCCCTTCAAATGCCCCACACAATTTGGCCCTCTCTGCTTTCCTGCGCACTCTAGCCTCAAAAGCACCTTTTTTCTCTTTCGCCGCTGTTTTGAGCAAAAAAAGACAAACGTCCAGCTTTTGCTGCCACAGCAAAGGTGCCAGCGGGGAAAAGTGATGCTGGTCCTCACTGCCTCCTGGAACCCCTTCAAATGCCCCACACAATTTGGCCCTCTCTGCTTTCCTGCGGACTCTAGCCTCAAAAGCACCTTTTTTCACTTTCGCCGCTGTTTGGAGCCAAAAAGACAAACGTCCAGCTTTTGCTGCCACAGCAAAGGTGCCAGCGGGGAAAAGTGATGCTGGTCCTCACTGCCTCCTGGAACCCCTTCAAATGCCCCACACAATTTGGCCCTCTCTGCTTTCCTGCGCACTCTAGCCTCAAAAGCACCTTTTTTCACTTTCGCCGCTGTTTGGAGCAAAAAAAGACAAACGTCCAGCTTTTGCTGCCACAGCAAAGGTGCCAGCGGGGAAAAGTGATGCTGGTCCTCACTGCCTCCTGGAACCCCTTCAAATGCCCCACACAATTTGGCCCTCTCTGCTTTCCTGCGCACTCTAGCCTCAAAAGCACCTTTTTTCACTTTCGCCGCTGTTTGGAGCCAAAAAGACATACGTCCAGCTTTTGCTGCCACAGCAAAGGTGCCAGCGGGGAAAAGTGATGCTGGTCCTCACTGCCTCCTGGAACCCCTTCAAATGCCCCACACAATTTGGCCCTCTCTGCTTTCCTTCGGACTCTATCCTCAAAAGCACCTTTTTTCACTTTCGCCGCTGTTTGGAGCAAAAAAGACAAACGTCCAGCTTTTGCTGCCACAGCAAAGGTGCCAGCGGGGAAAAGTGATGCTGGTCCTCACTGCCTCCTGGAACCCCTTCAAATGCCCCACACAATTTGGCCCTCTCTGCTTTCCTGCGCACTCTAGCCTCAAAAGCACCTTTTTTCACTTTCGCCGCTGTTTGGAGCCAAAAAGACAAACGTCCAGCTTTTGCTGCCACAGCAAAGGTGCCAGTGGGGAAAAGTGATGCTGGTCCTCACTGCCTCCTGGAACCCCTTCAAATGCCCCACACAATTTGGCCCTCTCTGCTTTCCTGCGCACTCTAGCCTCAAAAGCACCTTTTTTCACTTTCGCCGCATCTTGGAGCAAAAAAGACAAACGTCCAACATTTGCTGCCACAGCAAAGGTGCCAGCGGGGAAAAGTGATGCTGGTCCTCACTGCCTCCTGGAACCCCTTCAAATGCCCCACACAATTTGGCCCTCTCTGCTTTCCTTCGGACTCTATCCTCAAAAGCACCTTTTTTCACTTTCGCCGCTGTTTGGAGCCAAAAAGACAAACGTCCAGCTTTTGCTGCCACAGCAAAGGTGCCAGCGGGGAAAAGTGATGCTGGTCCTCACTGCCTCCTGGAACCCCTTCAAATGCCCCACACAATTTGGCCCTCTCTGCTTTCCTGCGCACTCTAGCCTCAAAAGCACCTTTTTTCACTTTCGCCGCTGTTTGGAGCAAAAAAAGACAAACGTCCAGCTTTTGCTGCCACAGCAAAGGTGCCAGCGGGGAAAAGTGATGCTGGTCCTCACTGCCTCCTGGAACCCCTTCAAATGCCCCACACAATTTGGCCCTCTCTGCTTTCCTGCGCACTCTAGCCTCAAAAGCACCTTTTTTCACTTTCGCCGCTGTTTGGAGCAAAAAAGACAAACGTCCAGCTTTTGCTGCCACAGCAAAGGTGCCAGTGGGGAAAAGTGATGCTGGTCCTCACTGCCTCCTGGAACCCCTTCAAATGCCCCACACAATTTGGCCCTCTCTGCTTTCCTGCGCACTCTAGCCTCAAAAGCACCTTTTTTCACTTTCGCCGCTGTTTGGAGCAAAAAAGACAAACATCCAGCTTTTGCTGCCACAGCAAAGGTGCCAGCGGGGAAAAGTGATGCTGGTCCTCACTGCCTCCTGGAACCCCTTCAAATGCCCCACACAATTTGGCCCTCTCTGCTTTCCTGCGCACTCTAGCCTCAAAAGCACCTTTTTTCACTTTCACCGCTGTTTGGAGCAAAAAAGACAAACGTCCAGCTTTTGCTGCCACAGCAAAGGTGCCAGCGGGGAAAAGTGATGCTGGTCCTCACTGCCTCCTGGAACCCCTTCAAATGCCCCACACAATTTGGCCCTCTCTGCTTTCCTGCGTTCTGTAGCCTCAAAAGCACCTTTTTTCACTTTCGGCGCTGTTTGGAGCAAAAAAGACAAACGTCCAGCTTTTGCTGCCACAGCAAAGGTGCCAGCGGGGAAAAGTGATGCTGGTCCTCACTGCCTCCTGGAACCCCTTCAAATGCCCCACACAATTTGGCCCTCTCTGCTTTCCTGCGCACTCTAGCCTCAAAAGCACCTTTTTTCACTTTCGGCGCTGTTTGGAGCAAAAAAGACAAACGTCCAGCTTTTGCTGCCACAGCAAAGGTGCCAGCGGGGAAAAGTGATGCTGGTCCTCACTGCCTCCTGGAACCCCTTCAAATGCCCCACACAATTTGGCCCTCTCTGCTTTCCTGCGCGCTCTATCCTCAAAAGCACCTTTTTTCACTTTCGCCGCTGTTTGGAGCAAAAAAAGACAAACGTCCAGCTTTTGCTGCCACAGCAAAGGTGCCAGTGGGGAAAAGTGATGCTGGTCCTCACTGCCTCCTGGAACCACTTCAAATGCCCCACACAATTTGGCCCTCTCTGCTTTCCTGCGGACTCTATGCTCAAAAGCACCTTTTTTCACTTTCGCCGCATCTTGGAGAAAAAAGACAATCGTCCAACATTTGCTGCCACAGCAAAGGTGCCAGCGGGGAAAAGTGATGCTGGTCCTCACTGCCTCCTGGAACCCCTTCAAATGCCCCACACAATTTGGCCCTCTCTGCTTTCCTGCGCACTCTAGCCTCAAAAGCACCTTTTTTCACTTTCGACGCTGTTTGGAGCCAAAAAGACAAACGTCCAGCTTTTGCTGCCACAGCAAAGGTGCCAGCGGGGAAAAGTGATGCTGGTCCTCACTGCCTCCTGGAACCCCTTCAAATGCCCCACACAATTTGGCCCTCTCTGCTTTCCTTCGGACTCTATCCTCAAAAGCACCTTTTTTCACTTTCGCCGCTGTTTGGAGCCAAAAAGACAAACGTCCAGCTTTTGCTGCCACAGCAAAGGTGCCAGCGGGGAAAAGTGATGCTGGTCCTCACTGCCTCCTGGAACCCCTTCAAATGCCCCACACAATTTGGCCCTCTCTGCTTTCCTGCGCACTCTAGCCTCAAAAGCACCTTTTTTCACTTTCGCCGCTGTTTTGAGCAAAAAAAGACAAACGTCCAGCTTTTGCTGCCACAGCAAAGGTGCCAGCGGGGAAAAGTGATGCTGGTCCTCACTGCCTCCTGGAACCCCTTCAAATGCCCCACACAATTTGGCCCTCTCTGCTTTCCTGCGCACTCTAGCCTCAAAAGCACCTTTTTTCACTTTCGCCGCTGTTTGGAGCCAAAAAGACAAACGTCCAGCTTTTGCTGCCACAGCAAAGGTGCCAGCGGGGAAAAGTGATGCTGGTCCTCACTGCCTCCTGGAACCCCTTCAAATGCCCCACACAATTTGGCCCTCTCTGCTTTCCTGCGCACTCTAGCCTCAAAAGCACCTTTTTTCACTTTCGCCGGTGTTTTGAGCAAAAAAAGACAAACGTCCAGCTTTTGCTGCCACAGCAAAGGTGCCAGCGGGGAAAAGTGATGCTGGTCCTCACTGCCTCCTGGAACCCCTTCAAATGCCCCACACAATTTGGCCCTCTCTGCTTTCCTGCGCACTCTAGCCTCAAAAGCACCTTTTTTCACTTTCGCCGCTCTTTGGAGCCAAAAAGACAAACGTCCAGCTTTTGCTGCCACAGCAAAGGTGCCAGCGGGGAAAAGTGATGCTGGTCCTCACTGCCTCCTGGAACCCCTTCAAATGCCCCACACAATTTGGCCCTCTCTGCTTTCCTGCGCACTCTAGCCTCAAAAGCACCTTTTTTCACTTTCGCCGCTGTTTGGAGCAAAAAAAGACAAACGTCCAGCTTTTGCTGCCACAGCAAAGGTGCCAGCGGGGAAAAGTGATGCTGGTCCTCACTGCCTCCTGGAACCCCTTCAAATGCCCCACACAATTTGGCCCTCTCTGCTTTCCTGCGGACTCTATGCTCAAAAGCACCTTTTTTCACTTTCGCCGCTGTTTGGAGCAAAAAAAGACAAACGTCCAGCTTTTGCTGCCACAGCAAAGGTGCCAGCGGGGAAAAGTGATGCTGGTCCTCACTGCCTCCTGGAACCCCTTCAAATGCCCCACACAATTTGGCCCTCTCTGCTTTCCTGCGGACTCTATGCTCAAAAGCACCTTTTTTCACTTTCGGCGCTGTTTGGAGCAAAAAAGACAAACGTCCAGCTTTTGCTGCCACAGCAAAGGTGCCAGCGGGGAAAAGTGATGCTGGTCCTCACTGCCTCCTGGAACCCCTTCAAATGCCCCACACAATTTGGCCCTCTCTGCTTTCCTGCGCACTCTAGCCTCAAAAGCACCTTTTTTCACTTTCGCCGCTGTTTGGAGCCAAAAAAGACAAACGTCCAGCTTTTGCTGCCACAGCAAAGGTGCCAGCGGGGAAAAGTGATGCTGGTCCTCACTGCCTCCTGGAACCCCTTCAAATGCCCCACACAATTTGGCCCTCTCTGCTTTCCTGCGCACTCTAGCCTCAAAAGCACCTTTTTTCACTTTCGCCGCTCTTTGGAGCAAAAAAAGACAAACGTCCAGCTTTTGCTGCCACAGCAAAGGTGCCAGCGGGGAAAAGTGATGCTGGTCCTCACTGCCTCCTGGAACCCCTTCAAATGCCCCACACAATTTGGCCCTCTCTGCTTTCCTGCGGACTCTAGCCTCAAAAGCACCTTTTTTCACTTTCGCCGCTGTTTGGAGCCAAAAAGACAAACGTCCAGCTTTTGCTGCCACAGCAAAGGTGCCAGCGGGGAAAAGTGATGCTGGTCCTCACTGCCTCCTGGAACCCCTTCAAATGCCCCACACAATTTGGCCCTCTCTGCTTTCCTCCGCACTCTAGCCTCAAAAGCACCTTTTTTCACTTTCGCCGCTCTTTCGAGCAAAAAAAGACAAACGTCCAGCTTTTGCTGCCACAGCAAAGGTGCCAGCGGGGAAAAGTGATGCTGGTCCTCACTGCCTCCTGGAACCCCTTCAAATGCCCCACACAATTTGGCCCTCTCTGCTTTCCTGCGCACTCTATGCTCAAAAGCACCTTTTTTCACTTTCTCCGCTGTTTGGAGCAAAAAAAGACAAACGTCCAGCTTTTGCTGCCACAGCAAAGGTGCCAGCGGGGAAAAGTGATGCTGGTCCTCACTGCCTCCTGGAACCCCTTCAAATGCCCCACACAATTTGGCCCTCTCTGCTTTCCTGCGGACTCTAGCCTCAAAAGCACCTTTTTTCACTTTCGCCGCTGTTTGGAGCCAAAAAAGACAAACGTCCAGCTTTTGCTGCCACAGCAAAGGTGCCAGCGGGGAAAAGTGATGCTGGTCCTCACTGCCTCCTGGAACCCCTTCTAATGCCCCACCCAATTTGGCCCTCTCTGCTTTCCTGCGCACTCTAGCCTCAAAAGCACCTTTTTTCACTTTCGCCGCTCTTACGAGCAAAAAAAGACAAACGTCCAGCTTTTGCTGCCACAGCAAAGGTGCCAGCGGGGAAAAGTGATGCTGGTCCTCACTGCCTCCTGGAACCCCTTCAAATGCCCCACACAATTTGGCCCTCTCTGCTTTCCTGCGCACTCTAGCCTCAAAAGCACCTTTTTTCACTTTCGCCGCTCTTTGGAGCCAAAAAGACAAACGTCCAGCTTTTGCTGCCACAGCAAAGGTGCCAGCGGGGAAAAGTGATGCTGGTCCTCACTGCCTCCTGGAACCCCTTCAAATGCCCCACACAATTTGGCCCTCTCTGCTTTCCTGCGCACTCTAGCCTCAAAAGCACCTTTTTTCACTTTCGCCGCTGTTTGGAGCCAAAAAGACAAACGTCCAGCTTTTGCTGCCACAGCAAAGGTGCCAGCGGGGAAAAGTGATGCTGGTCCTCACTGCCTCCTGGAACCCCTTCAAATGCCCCACACAATTTGGCCCTCTCTGCTTTCCTGCGCACTCTATCCTCAAAAGCACCTTTTTTCACTTTCGGCGCTGTTTGGAGCCAAAAAGACAAACGTCCAGCTTTTGCTGCCACAGCAAAGGTGCCAGCGGGGAAAAGTGATGCTGGTCCTCACTGCCTCCTGGAACCCCTTCAAATGCCCCACACAATTTGGCCCTCTCTGCTTTCCTGCGCGCTCTATCCTCAAAAGCACCTTTTTTCACTTTCGCCGCTGTTTGGAGCAAAAAAAGACAAACGTCCAGCTTTTGCTGCCACAGCAAAGGTGCCAGCGGGGAAAAGTGATGCTGGTCCTCACTGCCTCCTGGAACCCCTTCAAATGCCCCACACAATTTGGCCCTGTCTGCTTTCCTGCGCACTCTAGCCTCAAAAGCACCTTTTTTCACTTTCGCCGCTGTTTGGAGCAAAAAAAGACAAACGTCCAACATTTGCTGCCACAGCAAAGGTGCCAGCGGGGAAAAGTGATGCTGGTCCTCACTGCCTCCTGGAACCCCTTCAAATGCCCCACACAATTTGGCCCTATCTGCTTTCCTGCTGTCTGTAGCCTCAAAAGCACCTTTTTTCACTTTCGTCGCTGTTTGGAGCAAAAAAGACAAACGTCCAGCTTTTGCTGCCACAGCAAAGGTGCAAGCAGGGAAAAGTGATGCTGGTCCTCACTGCCTCCTGGAACCCCTTCAAATGCCCCACACAATTTGGCCCTCTCTGCTTTCCTGCGCACTCTAGCCTCAAAAGCACCTTTTTTCACTTTCGCCGCTGTTTGGAGCAAAAAAGACAAACGTCCAGCTTTTGCTGCCACAGCAAAGGTGCCAGCGGGGAAAAGTGATGCTGGTCCTCACTGCCTCCTGGAACCCCTTCAAATGCCCCACACAATTTGGCCCTCTCTGCTTTCCTGCTGACTGTAGCCTCAAAAGCACCTTTTTTCACTTTCGCCGCTGTTTGGAGCAAAAAAGACAAACGTCCAGCTTTTGCTGCCACAGCAAAGGTGCCAGCGGGGAAAAGTGATGCTGGTCCTCACTGCCTCCTGGAACCCCTTTCAAATGCCCCACACAATTTGGCCCTCTCTGCTTTCCTGCGCACTCTAGCCTCAAAAGCACCTTTTTTCACTTTCGCCGCTCTTTCGAGCAAAAAAAGACAAACGTCCAGCTTTTGCTGCCACAGCAAAGGTGCCAGCGGGGAAAAGTGATGCTGGTCCTCACTGCCTCCTGGAACCCCTTCAAATGCCCCACACAATTTGGCCCTCTCTGCTTTCCTGCGCACTCTAGCCTCAAAAGCACCTTTTTTCACTTTCGCCGCTCTTTGGAGCCAAAAAGACAAACGTCCAGCTTTTGCTGCCACAGCAAAGGTGCCAGCGGGGAAAAGTGATGCTGGTCCTCACTGCCTCCTGGAACCCCTTCAAATGCCCCACACAATTTGGCCCTCTCTGCTTTCCTGCGCACTCTAGCCTCAAAAGCACCTTTTTTCACTTTCGCCGCTGTTTGGAGCCAAAAAGACAAACGTCCAGCTTTTGCTGCCACAGCAAAGGTGCCAGCGGGGAAAAGTGATGCTGGTCCTCACTGCCTCCTGGAACCCCTTCAAATGCCCCACACAATTTGGCCCTCTCTGCTTTCCTGAGCACTCTAGCCTCAAAAGCACCTTTTTTCACTTTCGCCGCTGTTTGGAGCCAAAAAGACAAACGTCCAGCTTTTGCTGCCACAGCAAAGGTGCCAGCGGGGAAAAGTGATGCTGGTCCTCACTGCCTCCTGGAACCCCTTCAAATGCCCCACACAATTTGGCCCTCTCTGCTTTCCTGCGCGCTCTATCCTCAAAAGCACCTTTTTTCACTTTCGCCGCTGTTTTGGAGCAAAAAAAGACAAACGTCCAGCTTTTGCTGCCACAGCAAAGGTGCCAGCGGGGAAAAGTGATGCTGGTCCTCCACTGCCTCCTGGAACCCCTTCAAATGCCATACTCGTGGTTTCCGGTCGGTGGTAGGGTTTCGGGGGTTTTTTTCGTTTTTTTTGGTGCGGGCGGCGGGGGTGGCGTTCTTTTTTTCCTCCGGGGGGGGGTTTGCTGCCACAGCAAAGGTGCCAGCGGGGAAAAGTGATGCTGGTCCTCACTGCCTCCTGGAACCCTTCAAATGCCCCACACAATTTGGCCCTATCTGCTTTCCTGCTGTCTGTAGCCTCAAAAGCACCTTTTTTCACTTTCGTCGCTGTTTGGAGCAAAAAGACAAACGTCCAGCTTTTGCTGCCACAGCAAAGGTGCAAGCAGGGAAAAGTGATGCTGGTCCTCACTGCCTCCTGGAACCCCTTCAAATGCCCCACACAATTTGGCCCTCTCTGCTTTCCTGCGCACTCTATGCTCAAAAGCAACTTTTTTCACTTTCGCCGCTGTTTGGAGCAAAAAAAGACAAACGTCCAGCTTTTGCTGCCACAGCAAAGGTGCCAGCGGGGAAAAGTGATGCTGGTCCTCACTGCCTCCTGGAACCCCTTCAAATGCCCCACACAATTTGGCCCTCTCTGCTTTCCTGCGCACTCTAGCCTCAAAAGCACCTTTTTTCACTTTCGCCGCTCTCTGGAGCCAAAAAGACAAACGTCCAGCTTTTGCTGCCACAGCAAAGGTGCCAGCGGGGAAAAGTGATGCTGGTCCTCACTGCCTCCTGGAACCCCTTCAAATGCCCCACACAATTTGGCCCTCTCTGCTTTCCTGCGCACTCTATCCTCAAAAGCACCTTTTTTCACTTTCGCCGCTGTTTGGAGCAAAAAAGACAAACGTCCAGCTTTTGCTGCCACAGCAAAGGTGCCAGCGGGGAAAAGTGATGCTGGTCCTCACTGCCTCCTGGAACCCCTTCAAATGCCCCACACAATTTGGCCCTCTCTGCTTTCCTGCGCACTCTATGCTCAAAAGCACCTTTTTTCACTTTCTCCGCTGTTTGGAGCAAAAAAAGACAAACGTCCAGCTTTTGCTGCCACAGCAAAGGTGCCAGCGGGAAAAGTGATGCTGGTCCTCACTGCCTCCTGGAACCCCTTCAAATGCCCCACACAATTTGGCCCTCTCTGCTTTCCTGCGCACTCTATGCTCAAAAGCAACTTTTTTCACTTTCGCCGCTGTTTGGAGCAAAAAAAGACAAACGTCCAGCTTTTGCTGCCACAGCAAAGGTGCCAGCGGGGAAAAGTGATGCTGGTCCTCACTGCCTCCTGGAACCCCTTCAAATGCCCCACACAATTTGGCCCTCTCTGCTTTCCTGCGCGCTCTATCCTCAAAAGCACCTTTTTTCACTTTCGCCGCTGTTTTGAGCAAAAAAAGACAAAACGTCCAGCTTTTGCTGCCACAGCAAAGGTGCCAGCGGGAAAAGTGATGCTGGTCCTCACTGCCTCCTGGAACCCCTTCAAATGCCCCACACAATTTGGCCCTCTCTGCTTTCCTGCGCACTCTAGCCTCAAAAGCACCTTTTTTCACTTTCGCCGCTGTTTGGAGCAAAAAAAGACAAACGTCCAGCTTTTGCTGCCACAGCAAAGGTGCCAGCGGGGAAAAGTGATGCTGGTCCTCACTGCCTCCTGGAACCCCTTCAAATGCCCCACCCAATTTGGCCCTCTCTGCTTTCCTGCGCACTCTATCCTCAAAAGCACCTTTTTTCACTTTCGCCGCTCTTTGGAGCAAAAAAAGACAAACGTCCAGCTTTTGCTGCCACAGCAAAGGTGCCAGCGGGGAAAAGTGATGCTGGTCCTCACTGCCTCCTGGAACCCCCTTCAAATGCCCCACACAATTTGGCCCTCTCTGCTTTCCTGCGCACTCTAGCCTCAAAAGCACCTTTTTTCACTTTCGCCGCTCTCTGGAGCCAAAAAGACAAACGTCCAGCTTTTGCTGCCACAGCAAAGGTGCCAGCGGGAAAAGTGATGCTGGTCCTCACTGCCTCCTGGAACCCCTTCAAATGCCCCACACAATTTGGCCCTCTCTGCTTTCCTGCGCACTCTATCCTCAAAAGCACCTTTTTTCACTTTCGCCGCTGTTTGGAGCAAAAAAGACAAACGTCCAGCTTTTGCTGCCACAGCAAAGGTGCCAGCGGGGAAAAGTGATGCTGGTCCTCACTGCCTCCTGGAACCCCTTCAAATGCCCCACACAATTTGGCCCTCTCTGCTTTCCTGCGCACTCTAGCCTCAAAAGCACCTTTTTTCACTTTCGCCGCTGTTTGGAGCAAAAAAGACAAACGTCCAGCTTTTGCTGCCACAGCAAAGGTGCCAGCGGGGAAAAGTGATGCTGGTCCTCACTGCCTCCTGGAACCCCTTCAAATGCCCCACACAATTTGGCCCTCTCTGCTTTCCTGCGCACTCTAGCCTCAAAAGCACCTTTTTTCACTTTCGCCGCTGTTTGGAGCCAAAAAAGACAAACGTCCAGCTTTTGCTGCCACAGCAAAGGTGCCAGCGGGGAAAAGTGATGCTGGTCCCCACTGCCTCCTGGAACCCCTTCAAATGCCCCACACAATTTGGCCCTCTCTGCTTTCCTTCGGACTCTAGCCTCAAAAGCACCTTTTTTCACTTTCGCCGCTGTTTGGAGCCAAAAAGACAAACGTCCAGCTTTTGCTGCCACAGCAAACGTGCCAGCGGGGAAAAGTGATGCTGGTCCTCACTGCCTCCTGGAACCCCTTCAAATGCCCCACACAATTTGGCCCTCTCTGCTTTCCTGCGCACTCTAGCCTCAAAAGCACCTTTTTTCACTTTCGCCGCTCTTTGGAGCCAAAAAGACAAACGTCCAGCTTTTGCTGCCACAGCAAAGGTGCCAGCGGGGAAAAGTGATGCTGGTCCTCCACTGCCTCCTGGAACCCCTTCAAATGCCCCACACAATTTGGCCCTCTCTGCTTTCCTGCGCACTCTATCCTCAAAAGCACCTTTTTTTCACTTTCGCCGCTGTTTGGAGCCAAAAAGACAAACGTCCAGCTTTTGCTGCCACAGCAAAGGTGCCAGCGGGGAAAAGTGATGCTGGTCCCTCACTGCCTCCTGGAACCCCTTCAAATGCCCCACACAATTTGGCCCTCTCTGCTTTCCTGCGCGCTCTATCCTCAAAAGCACCTTTTTTCACTTTCGCCGCTGTTTGGAGCCAAAAAGACAAACGTCCAGCTTTTGCTGCCACAGCAAAGGTGCCAGCGGGGAAAAGTGATGCTGGTCCTCACTGCCTCCTGGAACCCCTTCAAATGCCCCACACAATTTGGCCCTCTCTGCTTTCCTGCATTCTGTAGCCTCAAAAGCACCTTTTTTCACTTTCGGCGCTGTTTGGAGCAAAAAAGACAAAACGTCCAGCTTTTGCTGCCACAGCAAAGGTGCCAGCGGGGAAAAGTGATGCTGGTCCTCACTGCCTCCTGGAACCACTTCAAATGCCCCACCCAATTTGGCCCTCTCTGCTTTCCTGCGCACTCTAGCCTCAAAAGCACCTTTTTTCACTTTCACCGCTGTTTGGAGCAAAAAAGACAAACGTCCAGCTTTTGCTGCCACAGCAAAGGTGCCAGCGGGGAAAAGTGATGCTGGTCCTCACTGCCTCCTGGAACCCCTTCAAATGCCCCACACAATTTGGCCCTCTCTGCTTTCCTGCATTCTGTAGCCTCAAAAGCCACCTTTTTTCACTTTCGGCGCTGTTTGGAGCAAAAAAGACAAACGTCCAGCTTTTGCTGCCACAGCAAAGGTGCCAGCGGGGAAAAGTGATGCTGGTCCTCACTGCCTCCTGGAACCCTTCAAATGCCCCACCCAATTTGGCCCTCTCTGCTTTCCTGCGCACTCTAGCCTCAAAAGCACCTTTTTTCACTTTCGGCGCTGTTTGGAGCAAAAAAGACAAACGTCCAGCTTTTGCTGCCACAGCAAAGGTGCCAGCGGGGAAAAGTGATGCTGGTCCTCACTGCCTCCTGGAACCCCTTCAAATGCCCCACACAATTTGGCCCTCTCTGCTTTCCTGCGCGCTCTATCCTCAAAAGCACCTTTTTTCACTTTCGCCGCTGTTTGGAGCAAAAAAAGACAAACGTCCAGCTTTTGCTGCCACAGCAAAGGTGCCAGTGGGAAAAGTGATGCTGGTCCTCACTGCCTCCTGGAACCCCTTCAAATGCCCCACACAATTTGGCCCTCTCTGCTTTCCTGCGGACTCTATGCTCAAAAGCACCTTTTTTCACTTTCGCCGCATCTTGGAGAAAAAAGACAATCGTCCAACATTTGCTGCCACAGCAAAGGTGCCAGCGGGGAAAAGTGATGCTGGTCCTCACTGCCTCCTGGAAACCCTTCAAATGCCCCATACAATTTGGCCCTCTCTGCTTTCCTGCGGACTCTAGCCTCAAAAGCACCTTTTTTCACTTTCGACGCTGTTTGGAGCCAAAAAGACAAACGTCCAGCTTTTGCTGCCACAGCAAAGGTGCCAGCGGGGAAAAGTGATGCTGGTCCTCACTGCCTCCTGGAACCCCTTCAAATGCCCCACACAATTTGGCCCTCTCTGCTTTCCTGCGCACTCTAGCCTCAAAAGCACCTTTTTTCACTTTCGCCGCTGTTTGGAGCAAAAAAAGACAGACGTCCAGCTTTTGCTGCCACAGCAAAGGTGCCAGCGGGGAAAAGTGATGCTGGTCCTCACTGCCTCCTGGAACCCCTTCAAATGCCCCACACAATTTGGCCCTCTCTGCTTTCCTGCGCACTCTAGCCTCAAAAGCACCTTTTTTCACTTTCGCCGCTGTTTGGAGCCAAAAAGACAAACGTCCAGCTTTTGCTGCCACAGCAAAGGTGCCAGCGGGGAAAAGTGATGCTGGTCCTCACTGCCTCCTGGAACCCCTTCAAATGCCCCACACAATTTGGCCCTCTCTGCTTTCCTGCGCACTCTAGCCTCAAAAGCACCTTTTTTCACTTTCGCCGCATCTTGGAGCAAAAAAGACAAACGTCCAACATTTGCTGCCACAGCAAAGGTGCCAGCGGGGAAAAGTGATGCTGGTCCTCACTGCCTCCTGGAACCCCTTCAAATGCCCCACACAATTTGGCCCTGTCTGCTTTCCTGCTGACTGTAGCCTCAAAAGCACCTTTTTTCACTTTCGCCGCTGTTTGGAGCCAAAAAGACAAACGTCCAGCTTTTGCTGCCACAGCAAAGGTGCCAGCGGGGAAAGTGATGCTGGTCCTCACTGCCTCCTGGAACCCCTTCAAATGCCCCACACAATTTGGCCCTCTCTGCTTTCCTGCGCACTCTAGCCTCAAAAGCACCTTTTTTCACTTTCGCCGCTGTTTGGAGCAAAAAAAGACAAACGTCCAGCTTTTGCTGCCACAGCAAAGGTGCCAGCGGGGAAAAGTGATGCTGGTCCTCACTGCCTCCTGGAACCCCTTCAAATGCCCCACACAATTTGGCCCTCTCTGCTTTCCTGCGCACTCTAGCCTCAAAAGCACCTTTTTTCACTTTCGCCGCTCTTTGGAGCCAAAAAGACAAACGTCCAGCTTTTGCTGCCACAGCAAAGGTGCCAGCGGGGAAAAGTGATGCTGGTCCTCACTGCCTCCTGGAACCCCTTCAAATGCCCCACACAATTTGGCCCTCTCTGCTTTCCTGCGCACTCTAGCCTCAAAAGCACCTTTTTTCACTTTCGCCGGTGTTTTGAGCAAAAAAAGACAAACGTCCAGCTTTTGCTGCCACAGCAAAGGTGCCAGCGGGGAAAAGTGATGCTGGTCCTCACTGCCTCCTGGAACCCCTTCAAATGCCCCACACAATTTGGCCCTCTCTGCTTTCCTGCGCACTCTAGCCTCAAAAGCACCTTTTTTCACTTTCGCCGCTCTTTGGAGCAAAAAAAGACAAACGTCCAGCTTTTGCTGCCACAGCAAAGGTGCCAGCGGGGAAAAGTGATGCTGGTCCTCACTGCCTCCTGGAACCCCTTCAAATGCCCCACACAATTTGGCCCTCTCTGCTTTCCTGCGCACTCTAGCCTCAAAAGCACCTTTTTTCACTTTCGCCGCTGTTTGGAGCAAAAAAAGACAAACGTCCAGCTTTTGCTGCCACAGCAAAGGTGCCAGCGGGGAAAAGTGATGCTGGTCCTCACTGCCTCCTGGAACCCCTTCAAATGCCCCACACAATTTGGCCCTCTCTGCTTTCCTGCGGACTCTAGCCTCAAAAGCACCTTTTTTCACTTTCGCCGCTGTTTGGAGCCAAAAAAGACAAACGTCCAGCTTTTGCTGCCACAGCAAAGGTGCCAGCGGGGAAAAGTGATGCTGGTCCTCACTGCCTCCTGGAACCCCTTCAAATGCCCCACACAATTTGGCCCTCTCTGCTTTCCTGCGCACTCTAGCCTCAAAAGCACCTTTTTTCACTTTCGCCGCTCTTTGGAGCCAAAAAGACAAACGTCCAGCTTTTGCTGCCACAGCAAAGGTGCCAGCGGGGAAAAGTGATGCTGGTCCTCACTGCCTCCTGGAACCCCTTTCAAATGCCCCACACAATTTGGCCCTCTCTGCTTTCCTGCGGACTCTAGCCTCAAAAGCACCTTTTTTCACTTTCGGCGCTGTTTGGAGCCAAAAAGACAAACGTCCAGCTTTTGCTGCCACAGCAAAGGTGCCAGCGGGGAAAAGTGATGCTGGTCCTCACTGCCTCCTGGAACCCCTTCAAATGCCCCACACAATTTGGCCCTCTCTGCTTTCCTGCGCACTCTAGCCTCAAAAGCACCTTTTTTCACTTTCGCCGCAGTTTGGAGCAAAAAAGACAAACGTCCAGCTTTTGCTGCCACAGCAAAGGTGCCAGCGGGGAAAAGTGATGCTGGTCCTCACTGCCTCCTGGAACCCCTTCAAATGCCCCACACAATTTGGCCCTCTCTGCTTTCCTGCGCACTCTATCCTCAAAAGCACCTTTTTTCACTTTCGCCGCTGTTTGGAGCAAAAAAGACAAACGTCCAGCTTTTGCTGCCACAGCAAAGGTGCCAGCGGGGAAAAGTGATGCTGGTCCTCACTGCCTCCTGGAACCCCTTCAAATGCCCCACACAATTTGGCCCTCTCTGCTTTCCTGCTGACTGTAGCCTCAAAAGCACCTTTTTTCACTTTCGCCGCTGTTTGGAGCAAAAAAGACAAACGTCCAGCTTTTGCTGCCACAGCAAAGGTGCCAGCGGGGAAAAGTGATGCTGGTCCTCACTGCCTCCTGGAACCCCTTCAAATGCCCCACACAATTTGGCCCTCTCTGCTTTCCTGCGCACTCTAGCCTCAAAAGCACCTTTTTTCACTTTCGCCGCTGTTTGGAGCAAAAAAAGACAAACGTCCAGCTTTTGCTGCCACAGCAAAGGTGCCAGCGGGGAAAAGTGATGCTGGTCCTCACTGCCTCCTGGAACCCCTTCAAATGCCCCACACAATTTGGCCCTCTCTGCTTTCCTGCGGACTCTATGCTCAAAAGCACCTTTTTCACTTTCGCCGCTGTTTGGAGCAAAAAAAGACAAACGTCCAGCTTTTGCTGCCACAGCAAAGGTGCCAGCGGGGAAAAGTGATGCTGGTCCTCACTGCCTCCTGGAACCCCTTCAAATGCCCCACACAATTTGGCCCTCTCTGCTTTCCTGCGGACTCTAGCCTCAAAAGCACCTTTTTTCACTTTCGCCGCTGTTTGGAGCCAAAAAAGACAAACGTCCAGCTTTTGCTGCCACAGCAAAGGTGCCAGCGGGGAAAAGTGATGCTGGTCCTCACTGCCTCCTGGAACCCCTTCAAATGCCCCACACAATTTGGCCCTCTCTGCTTTCCTGCGCACTCTAGCCTCAAAAGCACCTTTTTTCACTTTCGCCGCTGTTTGGAGCCAAAAAGACAAACATCCAGCTTTTGCTGCCACAGCAAAGGTGCCAGCGGGGAAAAGTGATGCTGGTCCTCACTGCCTCCTGGAACCCCTTCAAATGCCCCACACAATTTGGCCCTCTCTGCTTTCCTGCGCACTCTAGCCTCAAAAGCACCTTTTTTCACTTTCGCCGCTGTTTGGAGCAAAAAAGACAAACGTCCAACATTTGCTGCCACAGCAAAGGTGCCAGCGGGGAAAAGTGATGCTGGTCCTCACTGCCTCCTGGAACCCCTTCAAATGCCCCACACAATTTGGCCCTATCTGCTTTCCTGCTGTCTGTAGCCTCAAAAGCACCTTTTTTCACTTTTGGCGCTGTTTGGAGCAAAAAAGACAAACGTCCAGCTTTTGCTGCCACAGCAAAGGTGCAAGCAGGGAAAAGTGATGCTGGTCCTCACTGCCTCCTGGAACCCCTTCAAATGCCCCACACAATTTGGCCCTCTCTGCTTTCCTGCGCACTCTAGCCTCAAAAGCACCTTTTTTCACTTTCGCCGCTGTTTGGAGCAAAAAAGACAAACGTCCAGCTTTTGCTGCCACAGCAAAGGTGCCAGCGGGGAAAAGTGATGCTGGTCCTCACTGCCTCCTGGAACCCCTTCAAATGCCCCACACAATTTGGCCCTCTCTGCTTTCCTGCGCACTCTAGCCTCAAAAGCACCTTTTTTCACTTTCGCCGCTGTTTTGAGCAAAAAAAGACAAACGTCCAGCTTTTGCTGCCACAGCAAAGGTGCCAGCGGGGAAAAGTGATGCTGGTCCTCACTGCCTCCTGGAACCCCTTCAAATGCCCCACACAATTTGGCCCTCTCTGCTTTCCTGCGCACTCTAGCCTCAAAAGCACCTTTTTTCACTTTCGCCGCTCTCTGGAGCCAAAAAGACAAACGTCCAGCTTTTGCTGCCACAGCAAAGGTGCCAGCGGGGAAAAGTGATGCTGGTCCTCACTGCCTCCTGGAACCCCTTCAAATGCCCCACACAATTTGGCCCTCTCTGCTTTCCTGCGCACTCTAGCCTCAAAAGCACCTTTTTTCACTTTCGCCGCTGTTTGGAGCCAAAAAGACAAACGTCCAGCTTTTGCTGCCACAGCAAAGGTGCCAGCGGGGAAAAGTGATGCTGGTCCTCACTGCCTCCTGGAACCCCTTCAAATGCCCCACACAATTTGGCCCTCTCTGCTTTCCTGCGCACTCTAGCCTCAAAAGCACCTTTTTTCACTTTCGCCGCTGTTTGGAGCAAAAAAAGACAAACGTCCAGCTTTTGCTGCCACAGCAAAGGTGCCAGCGGGGAAAAGTGATGCTGGTCCTCACTGCCTCCTGGAACCCCTTCAAATGCCCCACCCAATTTGGCCCTCTCTGCTTTCCTGCGCGCTCTATCCTCAAAAGCACCCTTTTTCACTTTCGCCGCTGTTTGGAGCAAAAAAAGACAAACGTCCAGCTTTTGCTGCCACAGCAAAGGTGCCAGCGGGGAAAAGTGATGCTGGTCCTCACTGCCTCCTGGAACCCCTTCAAATGCCCCACACAATTTGGCCCTCCTCTGCTTTCCTGCGCACTCTAGCCTCAAAAGCACCTTTTTTCACTTTCGCCGCTCTCTGGAGCCAAAAAGACAAACGTCCAGCTTTTGCTGCCACAGCAAAGGTGCCAGCGGGGAAAAGTGATGCTGGTCCTCACTGCCTCCTGGAACCCCTTCAAATGCCCCACACAATTTGGCCCTCTCTGCTTTCCTGCGCACTCTAGCCTCAAAAGCACCTTTTTTCACTTTCTCCGCTGTTTGGAGCAAAAAAAGACAAACGTCCAGCTTTTGCTGCCACAGCAAAGGTGCCAGCGGGGAAAAGTGATGCTGGTCCTCACTGCCTCCTGGAACCCCTTCAAATGCCCCACACAATTTGGCCCTCTCTGCTTTCCTGCGCACTCTAGCCTCAAAAGCACCTTTTTTCACTTTCGCCGCTGTTTGGAGCAAAAAAAGACAAACGTCCAGCTTTTGCTGCCACAGCAAAGGTGCCAGCGGGGAAAAGTGATGCTGGTCCTCGCTGCCTCCTGGAACCCCTTCAAATGCCCCACCCAATTTGGCCCTCTCTGCTTTCCTGCGCACTCTAGCCTCAAAAACATCTTTTTTCACTTTAGCCGCTCTTTCGAGCAAAAAAGACAAACGTCCAGCTTTTGCTGCCACAGCAAAGGTGCCAGCGGGGAAAAGTGATGCTGGTCCTCACTGCCTCCTGGAACCCCTTCAAATGCCCCACACTATTTGGCCCTCTCTGCTTTCCTGCGCACTCTAGCCTCAAAAGCACCTTTTTTCACTTTCGCCGCTCTTTGGAGCCAAAAAGACAAACGTCCAGCTTTTGCTGCCACAGCAAAGGTGCCAGCGGGGTAAAGTGATGCTGGTCCTCACTGCCTCCTGGAACCCCTTCAAATGCCCCACACAATTTGGCCCTCTCTGCTTTCCTGCGCACTCTAGCCTCAAAAGCACCTTTTTTCACTTTCGCCGCTGTTTGGAGCCAAAAAGACAAACGTCCAGCTTTTGCTGCCACAGCAAAGGTGCCAGCGGGGAAAAGTGATGCTGGTCCTCACTGCCTCCTGGAACCCCTTCAAATGCCCCACACAATTTGGCCCTCTCTGCTTTCCTGCGCACTCTAGCCTCAAAAGCACCTTTTTTCACTTTCGCCGCTGTTTGGAGCCAAAAAGACAAACATCCAGCTTTTGCTGCCACAGCAAAGGTGCCAGCGGGGAAAAGTGATGCTGGTCCTCACTGCCTCCTGGAACCCCTTCAAATGCCCCACACAATTTGGCCCTCTCTGCTTTCCTGCGCGCTCTATCCTCAAAAGCACCTTTTTTCACTTTCGCCGCTGTTTGGAGCAAAAAAAGACAAACGTCCAGCTTTTGCTGCCACAGCAAAGGTGCCAGCGGGGAAAAGTGATGCTGGTCCTCACTGCCTCCTGGAACCCCTTCAAATGCCCCACACAATTTGGCCCTGTCTGCTTTCCTGCGCACTCTAGCCTCAAAAGCACCTTTTTTCACTTTCGCCGCTCTTTGGAGCCAAAAAGACAAACGTCCAGCTTTTGCTGCCACAGCAAAGGTGCCAGCGGGGTAAAGTGATGCTGGTCCTCACTGCCTCCTGGAACCCCTTCAAATGCCCCACACAATTTGGCCCTCTCTGCTTTCCTGCGCACTCTAGCCTCAAAAGCACCTTTTTTCACTTTCGCCGCTGTTTGGAGCCAAAAAGACAAACGTCCAGCTTTTGCTGCCACAGCAAAGGTGCCAGCGGGGAAAAGTGATGCTGGTCCTCACTGCCTCCTGGAACCCCTTCAAATGCCCCACACAATTTGGCCCTCTCTGCTTTCCTGCGCACTCTATCCTCAAAAGCACCTTTTTTCACTTTCGCCGCTGTTTGGAGCCAAAAAGACAAACATCCAGCTTTTGCTGCCACAGCAAAGGTGCCAGCGGGGAAAAGTGATGCTGGTCCTCACTGCCTCCTGGAACCCCTTCAAATGCCCCACACAATTTGGCCCTCTCTGCTTTCCTGCGCGCTCTATCCTCAAAAGCACCTTTTTTCACTTTCGCCGCTGTTTGGAGCAAAAAAAGACAAACGTCCAGCTTTTGCTGCCACAGCAAAGGTGCCAGCGGGGAAAAGTGATGCTGGTCCTCACTGCCTCCTGGAACCCCTTCAAATGCCCCACACAATTTGGCCCTCTCTGCTTTCCTGCGCACTCTAGCCTCAAAAGCACCTTTTTTCACTTTCGCCGCTGTTTGGAGCAAAAAAAGACAAACGTCCAACATTTGCTGCCACAGCAAAGGTGCCAGCGGGGAAAAGTGATGCTGGTCCTCACTGCCTCCTGGAACCCCTTCAAATGCCCCACACAATTTGGCCCTATCTGCTTTCCTGCTGTCTGTAGCCTCAAAAGCACCTTTTTTCACTTTTGGCGCTGTTTGGAGCAAAAAAGACAAACGTCCAGCTTTTGCTGCCACAGCAAAGGTGCAAGCAGGGAAAAGTGATGCTGGTCCTCACTGCCTCCTGGAACCCCTTCAAATGCCCCACACAATTTGGCCCTCTCTGCTTTCCTGCGCACTCTAGCCTCAAAAGCACCTTTTTTCAGTTTCGCCGCTCTTTGGAGCAAAAAAGACAAACGTCCAGCTTTTGCTGCCACAGCAAAGGTGCCAGCGGGGAAAAGTGATGCTGGTCCTCACTGCCTCCTGGAACCCCTTCAAATGCCCCACACAATTTGGCCCTCTCTGCTTTCCTGCGCACTCTAGCCTCAAAAGCACCTTTTTTCACTTTCGCCGCTGTTTGGAGCAAAAAAAGACAAACGTCCAGCTTTTGCTGCCACAGCAAAGGTGCCAGCGGGGAAAAGTGATGCTGGTCCTCACTGCCTCCTGGAACCCCTTCAAATGCCCCACACAATTTGGCCCTCTCTGCTTTCCTGCGGACTCTAGCCTCAAAAGCACCTTTTTTCACTTTCGCCGCTCTCTGGAGCCAAAAAGACAAACGTCCAGCTTTTGCTGCCACAGCAAAGGTGCCAGCGGGGAAAAGTGATGCTGGTCCTCACTGCCTCCTGGAACCCCTTCAAATGCCCCACACAATTTGGCCCTCTCTGCTTTCCCTGCGGACTCTAGCCTCAAAAGCACCTTTTTTCACTTTCGGCGCTGTTTGGAGCAAAAAAAGACAAACGTCCAGCTTTTGCTGCCACAGCAAAGGTGCCAGCGGGGAAAAGTGATGCTGGTCCTCACTGCCTCCTGGAACCCCTTCAAATGCCCCACACAATTTGGCCCTCTCTGCTTTCCTGCGCACTCTAGCCTCAAAAGCACCTTTTTTCACTTTCGCCGCTGTTTGGAGCAAAAAAAGACAAACGTCCAGCTTTTGCTGCCACAGCAAAGGTGCCAGCGGGGAAAAGTGATGCTGGTCCTCACTGCCTCCTGGAACCCCTTCAAATGCCCCACACAATTTGGCCCTCTCTGCTTTCCTGCGCGCTCTATCCTCAAAAGCACCCTTTTTCACTTTCGCCGCTGTTTGGAGCAAAAAAAGACAAACGTCCAGCTTTTGCTGCCACAGCAAAGGTGCCAGCGGGGAAAAGTGATGCTGGTCCTCACTGCCTCCTGGAACCCCTTCAAATGCCCCACACAATTTGGCCCTCTCTGCTTTCCTGCGCACTCTAGCCTCAAAAGCACCTTTTTTCACTTTCGCCGCTCTCTGGAGCCAAAAAGACAAACGTCCAGCTTTTGCTGCCACAGCAAAGGTGCCAGCGGGGAAAAGTGATGCTGGTCCTCACTGCCTCCTGGAACCCCTTCAAATGCCCCACACAATTTGGCCCTCTCTGCTTTCCTGCGGACTCTATGCTCAAAAGCACCTTTTTTCACTTTCTCCGCTGTTTGGAGCAAAAAAAGACAAACGTCCAGCTTTTGCTGCCACAGCAAAGGTGCCAGCGGGGAAAAGTGATGCTGGTCCTCACTGCCTCCTGGAACCCCTTCAAATGCCCCACACAATTTGGCCCTCTCTGCTTTCCTGCGGACTCTAGCCTCAAAAGCACCTTTTTTCACTTTCGCCGCTGTTTGGAGCAAAAAAAGACAAACGTCCAGCTTTTGCTGCCACAGCAAAGGTGCCAGCGGGGAAAAGTGATGCTGGTCCTCGCTGCCTCCTGGAACCCCTTCAAATGCCCCACCCAATTTGGCCCTCTCTGCTTTCCTGCGCACTCTAGCCTCAAAAACATCTTTTTTCACTTTAGCCGCTCTTTCGAGCAAAAAAAGACAAACGTCCAGCTTTTGCTGCCACAGCAAAGGTGCCAGCGGGGAAAAGTGATGCTGGTCCTCACTGCCTCCTGGAAC
>NW_028127498.1:0-26420 GCF_965231255.1 Vanellus vanellus
CCAAACAGCGCCGAAAGTGAAAAAAGGTGCTTTTGAGGATAGACTTTTCAGGAAAGCAGAGAGGGCCAAATTGTCTGGGGCATTTGAAGGGGTTCCAGGAGGCAGTGAGAAGCAGCATCACTTTTCCCCGCTGGCACCTTTGCTGTGGCAGCAAAAGCTGGACGTTTGTCTTTTTTGCTCCAAACAGCGCCGAAAGTGAAAAAAGGTGCTTTTGAGGATAGAGTGCGCAGGAAAGCAGAGAGGGCCAAATTGTCTGGGGCATTTGAAGGGGTTCCAGGAGGCAGTGAGAAGCAGCATCACTTTTCCCCGCTGGCACCTTTGCTGTGGCAGCAAAAGCTGGACGTTTGTCTTTTTTGCTCCAAACAGCGCCGAAAGTGAAAAAAGGTGCTTTTGAGGATAGACTTTTCAGGAAAGCAGAGAGGGCCAAATTGTCTGGGGCATTTGAAGGGGTTCCAGGAGGCAGTGAGAAGCAACATCACTTTTCCCCGCTGGCACATTTGCTGTGGCAGAAAAAGCTGGACGTTTGTCTTTTTTGCTCCAAACAGCGCCGAAAGTGAAAAAAGGTGCTTTTGAGGATAGCGTGCGCAGGAAAGCAGAGAGGGCCAAATTGTCTGGGGCATTTGAAGGGGTTCCAGGAGGCAGTGAGAAGCAGCATCACTTTTCCCCGCTGGCACCTTTGCTGTGGCAGCAAAAGCTGGACGTTTGTCTTTTTTGCTCCAAACAGCGCCGAAAGTGAAAAAAGGTGTTTTTGAGGATAGAGTGCGCAGGAAAGCAGAGAGGGCCAAATTGTCTGGGGCATTTGAAGGGGTTCCAGGAGGCAGTGAGAAGCAGCATCACTTTTCCCCGCTGGCACCTTTGCTGTGGCAGCAAAAGCTGGACGTTTGTCTTTTTTGCCCCAAACAGCGCCGAAAGTGAAAAAAGGTGCTTTTGAGGATAGACTTTTCAGGAAAGCAGAGAGGGCCAAATTGTCTGGGGCATTTGAAGGGGTTCCAGGAGGCAGTGAGAAGCAGCATCACTTTTCCCCGCTGGCACCTTTGCTGTGGCAGCAAAAGCTGGACGTTTGTCTTTTTTGCTCCAAACAGCGCCGAAAGTGAAAAAAGGTGCTTTTGAGGATAGAGTGCGCAGGAAAGCAGAGAGGGCCAAATTGTCTGCGGCATTTGAAGGGGTTCCAGGAGGCAGTGAGAAGCAGCATCACTTTTCCCCGCTGGCACCTTTGCTGTGGCAGCAAAAGCTGGACGTTTGTCTTTTTTGCTCCAAACAGCGCCGAAAGTGAAAAAAGGTGCTTTTGAGGATAGCGTGCGCAGGAAAGCAGAGAGGGCCAAATTGTCTGGGGCATTTGAAGGGGTTCCAGGAGGCAGTGAGAAGCAGCATCACTTTTCCCCGCTGGCACCTTTGCTGTGGCAGCAAAAGCTGGACGTTTGTCTTTTTTGCTCCAAACAGCGCCGAAAGTGAAAAAAGGTGCTTTTGAGGATAGACTTTTCAGGAAAGCAGAGAGGGCCAAATTGTCTGGGGCATTTGAAGGGGTTCCAGGAGGCAGTGAGAAGCAGCATCACTTTTCCCCGCTGGCCCCTTTGCTGTGGCAGCAAAAGCTGGACGTTTGTCTTTTTTGCTCCAAACAGTGCCGAAAGTGAAAAAAGGTGCTTTTGAGGATAGAGTGCGCAGGAAAGCAGAGAGGGCCAAATTGTCTGGGGCATTTGAAGGGGTTCCAGGAGGCAGTGAGAAGCAGCATCACTTTTCCCCGCTGGCACCTTTGCTGTGGCAGCAAAAGCTGGACGTTTGTCTTTTTTGCTCCAAACAGCGCCGAAAGTGAAAAAAGGTGCTTTTGAGGATAGAGTGCGCAGGAAAGCAGAGAGGGCCAAATTGTCTGGGGCATTTGAAGGGGTTCCAGGAGGCAGTGAGAAGCAGCATCACTTTTCCCCGCTGGCACCTTTGCTGTGGCAGCAAAAGCTGGACGTTTGTCTTTTTTGCTCCAAACAGCGCCGAAAGTGAAAAAAGGTGCTTTTGAGGATAGACTTTTCAGGAAAGCAGAGAGGGCCAAATTGTCTGGGGCATTTGAAGGGGTTCCAGGAGGCAGTGAGAAGCAGCATCACTTTTCCCCGCTGGCACCTTTGCTGTGGCAGCAAAAGCTGGACGTTTGTCTTTTTTGCTCCAAACAGCGCCGAAAGTGAAAAAAGGTGCTTTTGAGGATAGAGTGCGCAGGAAAGCAGAGAGGGCCAAATTGTCTGGGGCATTTGAAGGGGTTCCAGGAGGCAGTGAGAAGCAGCATCACTTTTCCCCGCTGGCACCTTTGCTGTGGCAGCAAAAGCTGGACGTTTGTCTTTTTTGCTCCAAACAGCGCCAAAAGTGAAAAAAGGTGCTTTTGAGGATAGACTTTTCAGGAAAGCAGAGAGGGCCAAATTGTCTGGGGCATTTGAAGGGGTTCCAGGAGGCAGTGAGAAGCAGCATCACTTTTCCCCGCTGGCACCTTTGCTGTGGCAGCAAAAGCTGGACGTTTGTCTTTTTTGCTCCAAACAGCGCCGAAAGTGAAAAAAGGTGCTTTTGAGGATAGACTTTTCAGGAAAGCAGAGAGGGCCAAATTGTCTGGGGCATTTGAAGGGGTTCCAGGAGGCAGTGAGAAGCAGCATCACTTTTCCCCGCTGGCACCTTTGCTGTGGCAGAAAAAGCTGGACGTTTGTCTTTTTTGCTCCAAACAGCGCCGAAAGTGAAAAAAGGTGCTTTTGAGGATAGCGTGCGCAGGAAAGCAGAGAGGGCCAAATTGTCTGGGGCATTTGAAGGGGTTCCAGGAGGCAGTGAGAAGCAGCATCACTTTTCCCCGCTGGCACCTTTGCTGTGGCAGCAAAAGCTGGACGTTTGTCTTTTTTGCTCCAAACAGCGCCGAAAGTGAAAAAAGGTGTTTTTGAGGATAGAGTGCGCAGGAAAGCAGAGAGGGCCAAATTGTCTGGGGCATTTGAAGGGGTTCCAGGAGGCAGTGAGAAGCAGCATCACTTTTCCCCGCTGGCACCTTTGCTGTGGCAGCAAAAGCTGGACGTTTGTCTTTTTTGCCCCAAACAGCGCCGAAAGTGAAAAAAGGTGCTTTTGAGGATAGACTTTTCAGGAAAGCAGAGAGGGCCAAATTGTCTGGGGCATTTGAAGGGGTTCCAGGAGGCAGTGAGAAGCAGCATCACTTTTCCCCGCTGGCACCTTTGCTGTGGCAGCAAAAGCTGGACGTTTGTCTTTTTTGCTCCAAACAGCGCCGAAAGTGAAAAAAGGTGCTTTTGAGGATAGAGTGCGCAGGAAAGCAGAGAGGGCCAAATTGTCTGGGGCATTTGAAGGGGTTCCAGGAGGCAGTGAGAAGCAGCATCACTTTTCCCCGCTGGCACCTTTGCTGTGGCAGCAAAAGCTGGACGTTTGTCTTTTTTGCTCCAAACAGCGCCGAAAGTGAAAAAAGGTGCTTTTGAGGATAGCGTGCGCAGGAAAGCAGAGAGGGCCAAATTGTCTGGGGCATTTGAAGGGGTTCCAGGAGGCAGTGAGAAGCAGCATCACTTTTCCCCGCTGGCACCTTTGCTGTGGCAGCAAAAGCTGGACGTTTGTCTTTTTTGCTCCAAACAGCGCCGAAAGTGAAAAAAGGTGCTTTTGAGGATAGACTTTTCAGGAAAGCAGAGAGGGCCAAATTGTCTGGGGCATTTGAAGGGGTTCCAGGAGGCAGTGAGAAGCAGCATCACTTTTCCCCGCTGGCACCTTTGCTGTGGCAGCAAAAGCTGGACGTTTGTCTTTTTTGCTCCAAACAGCGCCGAAAGTGAAAAAAGGTGCTTTTGAGGATAGAGTGCGCAGGAAAGCAGAGAGGGCCAAATTGTCTGCGGCATTTGAAGGGGTTCCAGGAGGCAGTGAGAAGCAGCATCACTTTTCCCCGCTGGCACCTTTGCTGTGGCAGCAAAAGCTGGACGTTTGTCTTTTTTGCTCCAAACAGCGCCGAAAGTGAAAAAAGGTGCTTTTGAGGATAGACTTTTCAGGAAAGCAGAGAGGGCCAAATTGTCTGGGGCATTTGAAGGGGTTCCAGGAGGCAGTGAGAAGCAACATCACTTTTCCCCGCTGGCACATTTGCTGTGGCAGAAAAAGCTGGACGTTTGTCTTTTTTGCTCCAAACAGCGCCGAAAGTGAAA
Organism: Vanellus vanellus; assembly: GCF_965231255.1. Classification (NCBI taxonomy): domain Eukaryota; kingdom Metazoa; phylum Chordata; class Aves; order Charadriiformes; family Charadriidae; genus Vanellus; species Vanellus vanellus. Next base: position 4,140 of record NW_028127498.1, read on the forward strand.
AAAGGTGCTTTTGAGGATAGCGTGCGCAGGAAAGCAGAGAGGGCCAAATTGTCTGGGGCATTTGAAGGGGTTCCAGGAGGCAGTGAGAAGCAGCATCACTTTTCCCCGCTGGCACCTTTGCTGTGGCAGCAAAAGCTGGACGTTTGTCTTTTTTGCTCCAAACAGCGCCGAAAGTGAAAAAAGGTGCTTTTGAGGATAGAGTGCGCAGGAAAGCAGAGAGGGCCAAATTGTCTGGGGCATTTGAAGGGGTTCCAGGAGGCAGTGAGAAGCAGCATCACTTTTCCCCGCTGGCACCTTTGCTGTGGCAGCAAAAGCTGGACGTTTGTCTTTTTTGCCCCAAACAGCGCCGAAAGTGAAAAAAGGTGCTTTTGAGGATAGACTTTTCAGGAAAGCAGAGAGGGCCAAATTGTCTGGGGCATTTGAAGGGGTTCCAGGAGGCAGTGAGAAGCAGCATCACTTTTCCCCGCTGGCACCTTTGCTGTGGCAGCAAAAGCTGGACGTTTGTCTTTTTTGCTCCAAACAGCGCCGAAAGTGAAAAAAGGTGCTTTTGAGGATAGAGTGCGCAGGAAAGCAGAGAGGGCCAAATTGTCTGGGGCATTTGAAGGGGTTCCAGGAGGCAGTGAGAAGCAGCATCACTTTTCCCCGCTGGCACCTTTGCTGTGGCAGCAAAAGCTGGACGTTTGTCTTTTTTGCTCCAAACAGCGCCGAAAGTGAAAAAAGGTGCTTTTGAGGATAGCGTGCGCAGGAAAGCAGAGAGGGCCAAATTGTCTGGGGCATTTGAAGGGGTTCCAGGAGGCAGTGAGAAGCAGCATCACTTTTCCCCGCTGGCACCTTTGCTGTGGCAGCAAAAGCTGGACGTTTGTCTTTTTTGCTCCAAACAGCGCCGAAAGTGAAAAAAGGTGCTTTTGAGGATAGACTTTTCAGGAAAGCAGAGAGGGCCAAATTGTCTGGGGCATTTGAAGGGGTTCCAGGAGGCAGTGAGAAGCAGCATCACTTTTCCCCGCTGGCCCCTTTGCTGTGGCAGCAAAAGCTGGACGTTTGTCTTTTTTGCTCCAAACAGCGCCGAAAGTGAAAAAAGGTGCTTTTGAGGATAGAGTGCGCAGGAAAGCAGAGAGGGCCAAATTGTCTGGGGCATTTGAAGGGGTTCCAGGAGGCAGTGAGAAGCAGCATCACTTTTCCCCGCTGGCACCTTTGCTGTGGCAGCAAAAGCTGGACGTTTGTCTTTTTTGCTCCAAACAGCGCCGAAAGTGAAAAAAGGTGCTTTTGAGGATAGAGTGCGCAGGAAAGCAGAGAGGGCCAAATTGTCTGGGGCATTTGAAGGGGTTCCAGGAGGCAGTGAGAAGCAGCATCACTTTTCCCCGCTGGCACCTTTGCTGTGGCAGCAAAAGCTGGACGTTTGTCTTTTTTGCTCCAAACAGCGCCGAAAGTGAAAAAAGGTGCTTTTGAGGATAGCGTGCGCAGGAAAGCAGAGAGGGCCAAATTGTCTGGGGCATTTGAAGGGGTTCCAGGAGGCAGTTAGGACCAGCATCACTTTTCCCCGCTGGCACCTTTGCTGTGGCAGCAAAAGCTGGACGTTTGTCTTTTTTGCTCCAAACAGCGCCGAAAGTGAAAAAAGGTGCTTTTGAGGATAGCGTGCGCAAGAAAGCAGAGAGGGCCAAATTGTCTGGGGCATTTGAAGGGGTTCCAGGAGGCAGTGAGAAGCAGCATCACTTTTCCCCGCTGGCACCTTTGCTGTGGCAGCAAAAGCTGGACGTTTGTCTTTTTTGCTCCAAACAGCGCCAAAAGTGAAAAAAGGTGCTTTTGAGGATAGACTTTTCAGGAAAGCAGAGAGGGCCAAATTGTCTGGGGCATTTGAAGGGGTTCCAGGAGGCAGTGAGAAGCAGCATCACTTTTCCCCGCTGGCACCTTTGCTGTGGCAGCAAAAGCTGGACGTTTGTCTTTTTTGCTCCAAACAGCGCCGAAAGTGAAAAAAGGTGTTTTTGAGGATAGAGTGCGCAGGAAAGCAGAGAGGGCCAAATTGTCTGGGGCATTTGAAGGGGTTCCAGGAGGCAGTGAGAAGCAGCATCACTTTTCCCCGCTGGCACCTTTGCTGTGGCAGCAAAAGCTGGACGTTTGTCTTTTTTGCCCCAAACAGCGCCGAAAGTGAAAAAAGGTGCTTTTGAGGATAGACTTTTCAGGAAAGCAGAGAGGGCCAAATTGTCTGGGGCATTTGAAGGGGTTCCAGGAGGCAGTGAGAAGCAGCATCACTTTTCCCCGCTGGCACCTTTGCTGTGGCAGCAAAAGCTGGACGTTTGTCTTTTTTGCTCCAAACAGCGCCGAAAGTGAAAAAAGGTGCTTTTGAGGATAGAGTGCGCAGGAAAGCAGAGAGGGCCAAATTGTCTGGGGCATTTGAAGGGGTTCCAGGAGGCAGTGAGAAGCAGCATCACTTTTCCCCGCTGGCACCTTTGCTGTGGCAGCAAAAGCTGGACGTTTGTCTTTTTTGCTCCAAACAGCGCCGAAAGTGAAAAAAGGTGCTTTTGAGGATAGCGTGCGCAGGAAAGCAGAGAGGGCCAAATTGTCTGGGGCATTTGAAGGGGTTCCAGGAGGCAGTGAGAAGCAGCATCACTTTTCCCCGCTGGCACCTTTGCTGTGGCAGCAAAAGCTGGACGTTTGTCTTTTTTGCTCCAAACAGCGCCGAAAGTGAAAAAAGGTGCTTTTGAGGATAGACTTTTCAGGAAAGCAGAGAGGGCCAAATTGTCTGGGGCATTTGAAGGGGTTCCAGGAGGCAGTGAGAAGCAGCATCACTTTTCCCCGCTGGCACCTTTGCTGTGGCAGCAAAAGCTGGACGTTTGTCTTTTTTGCTCCAAACAGCGCCGAAAGTGAAAAAAGGTGCTTTTGAGGATAGAGTGCGCAGGAAAGCAGAGAGGGCCAAATTGTCTGCGGCATTTGAAGGGGTTCCAGGAGGCAGTGAGAAGCAGCATCACTTTTCCCCGCTGGCACCTTTGCTGTGGCAGCAAAAGCTGGACGTTTGTCTTTTTTGCTCCAAACAGCGCCGAAAGTGAAAAAAGGTGCTTTTGAGGATAGACTTTTCAGGAAAGCAGAGAGGGCCAAATTGTCTGGGGCATTTGAAGGGGTTCCAGGAGGCAGTGAGAAGCAACATCACTTTTCCCCGCTGGCACCTTTGCTGTGGCAGCAAAAGCTGGACGTTTGTCTTTTTTGCTCCAAACAGCGCCGAAAGTGAAAAAAGGTGCTTTTGAGGATAGCGTGCGCAGGAAAGCAGAGAGGGCCAAATTGTCTGGGGCATTTGAAGGGGTTCCAGGAGGCAGTTAGGACCAGCATCACTTTTCCCCGCTGGCACCTTTGCTGTGGCAGCAAAAGCTGGACGTTTGTCTTTTTTGCTCCAAACAGCGCCGAAAGTGAAAAAAGGTGCTTTTGAGGATAGCGTGCGCAAGAAAGCAGAGAGGGCCAAATTGTCTGGGGCATTTGAAGGGGTTCCAGGAGGCAGTGAGAAGCAGCATCACTTTTCCCCGCTGGCACCTTTGCTGTGGCAGCAAAAGCTGGACGTTTGTCTTTTTTGCTCCAAACAGCGCCAAAAGTGAAAAAAGGTGCTTTTGAGGATAGACTTTTCAGGAAAGCAGAGAGGGCCAAATTGTCTGGGGCATTTGAAGGGGTTCCAGGAGGCAGTGAGAAGCAGCATCACTTTTCCCCGCTGGCACCTTTGCTGTGGCAGCAAAAGCTGGACGTTTGTCTTTTTTGCTCCAAACAGCGCCGAAAGTGAAAAAAGGTGCTTTTGAGGATAGAGTGCGCAGGAAAGCAGAGAGGGCCAAATTGTCTGGGGCATTTGAAGGGGTTCCAAGAGGCAGTGAGAAGCAGCATCACTTTTCCCCGCTGGCACCTTTGCTGTGGCAGCAAAAGCTGGACGTTTGTCTTTTTTGCTCCAAACAGCGCCGAAAGTGAAAAAAGGTGCTTTTGAGGATAGCGTGCGCAGGAAAGCAGAGAGGGCCAAATTGTCTGGGGCATTTGAAGGGGTTCCAGGAGGCAGTGAGAAGCAGCATCACTTTTCCCCGCTGGCACCTTTGCTGTGGCAGCAAAAGCTGGACGTTTGTCTTTTTTGCTCCAAACAGCGCCGAAAGTGAAAAAAGGTGCTTTTGAGGATAGACTTTTCAGGAAAGCAGAGAGGGCCAAATTGTCTGGGGCATTTGAAGGGGTTCCAGGAGGCAGTGAGGACCAGCATCACTTTTCCCCGCTGGCACCTTTGCTGTGGCAGCAAAAGCTGGACGTTTGTCTTTTTTGCTCCAAACAGCGCCAATAGTGAAAAAAGGTGCTTTTGAGGATAGACTTTTCAGGAAAGCAGAGAGGGCCAAATTGTCTGGGGCATTTGAAGGGGTTCCAGGAGGCAGTGAGAAGCAGCATCACTTTTCCCCGCTGGCACCTTTGCTGTGGCAGCAAAAGCTGGACGTTTGTCTTTTTTGCTCCAAACAGCGCCGAAAGTGAAAAATGGTGCTTTTGAGGATAGACTTTTCAGGAAAGCAGAGAGGGCCAAATTGTCTGGGGCATTTGAAGGGGTTCCAGGAGGCAGTGAGAAGCAGCATCACTTTTCCCCGCTGGCACCTTTGCTGTGGCAGCAAAAGCTGGACGTTTGTCTTTTTTGCTCCAAACAGCGCCGAAAGTGAAAAAAGGTGCTTTTGAGGATAGACTTTTCAGGAAAGCAGAGAGGGCCAAATTGTCTGGGGCATTTGAAGGGGTTCCAGGAGGCAGTGAGAAGCAGCATCACTTTTCCCCGCTGGCACCTTTGCTGTGGCAGCAAAAGCTGGACGTTTGTCTTTTTTGCTCCAAACAGCGCCGAAAGTGAAAAAAGGTGCTTTTGAGGATAGACTTTTCAGGAAAGCAGAGAGGGCCAAATTGTCTGGGGCATTTGAAGGGGTTCCAGGAGGCAGTGAGAAGCAGCATCACTTTTCCCCGCTGGCACCTTTGCTGTGGCAGCAAAAGCTGGACGTTTGTCTTTTTTGCTCCAAACAGCGCCGAAAGTGAAAAAAGGTGCTTTTGAGGATAGACTTTTCAGGAAAGCAGAGAGGGCCAAATTGTCTGGGGCATTTGAAGGGGTTCCAGGAGGCAGTGAGAAGCAGCATCACTTTTCCCCGCTGGCACCTTTGCTGTGGCAGCAAAAGCTGGACGTTTGTCTTTTTTGCTCCAAACAGCGCCGAAAGTGAAAAAAGGTGCTTTTGAGGATAGCGTGCGCAGGAAAGCAGAGAGGGCCAAATTGTCTGGGGCATTTGAAGGGGTTCCAGGAGGCAGTGAGAAGCAGCATCACTTTTCCCCGCTGGCACCTTTGCTGTGGCAGCAAAAGCTGGACGTTTGTCTTTTTTGCTCCAAACAGCGCCGAAAGTGAAAAAAGGTGCTTTTGAGGATAGAGTGCGCAGGAAAGCAGAGAGGGCCAAATTGTCTGGGGCATTTGAAGGGGTTCCAGGAGGCAGTGAGAAGCAGCATCACTTTTCCCCGCTGGCACCTTTGCTGTGGCAGCAAAAGCTGGACGTTTGTCTTTTTTGCCCCAAACAGCGCCGAAAGTGAAAAAAGGTGCTTTTGAGGATAGACTTTTCAGGAAAGCAGAGAGGGCCAAATTGTCTGGGGCATTTGAAGGGGTTCCAGGAGGCAGTGAGAAGCAGCATCACTTTTCCCCGCTGGCACCTTTGCTGTGGCAGCAAAAGCTGGACGTTTGTCTTTTTTGCTCCAAACAGCGCCGAAAGTGAAAAAAGGTGCTTTTGAGGATAGAGTGCGCAGGAAAGCAGAGAGGGCCAAATTGTCTGGGCATTTGAAGGGGTTCCAGGAGGCAGTGAGAAGCAGCATCACTTTTCCCCGCTGGCACCTTTGCTGTGGCAGCAAAAGCTGGACGTTTGTCTTTTTTGCTCCAAACAGCGCCGAAAGTGAAAAAAGGTGCTTTTGAGGATAGCGTGCGCAGGAAAGCAGAGAGGGCCAAATTGTCTGGGGCATTTGAAGGGGTTCCAGGAGGCAGTGAGAAGCAGCATCACTTTTCCCCGCTGGCACCTTTGCTGTGGCAGCAAAAGCTGGACGTTTGTCTTTTGTGCTCCAAACAGCGCCGAAAGTGAAAAAAGGTGCTTTTGAGGATAGCGTGCGCAGGAAAGCAGAGAGGGCCAAATTGTCTGGGGCATTTGAAGGGGTTCCAGGAGGCAGTGAGAAGCAGCATCACTTTTCCCCGCTGGCACCTTTGCTGTGGCAGCAAAAGCTGGACGTTTGTCTTTTTTGCTCCAAACAGCGCCGAAAGTGAAAAAAGGTGCTTTTGAGGATAGAGTGCGCAGGAAAGCAGAGAGGGCCAAATTGTCTGGGGCATTTGAAGGGGTTCCAGGAGGCAGTGAGAAGCAGCATCACTTTTCCCCGCTGGCACCTTTGCTGTGGCAGCAAAAGCTGGACGTTTGTCTTTTTTGCTCCAAACAGCGCCGAAAGTGAAAAAAGGTGCTTTTGAGGATAGACTTTTCAGGAAAGCAGAGAGGGCCAAATTGTCTGGGGCATTTGAAGGGGTTCCAGGAGGCAGTGAGAAGCAGCATCACTTTTCCCCGCTGGCACCTTTGCTGTGGCAGCAAAAGCTGGACGTTTGTCTTTTTTGCTCCAAACAGCGCCGAAAGTGAAAAAAGGTGCTTTTGAGGATAGAGTGCGCAGGAAAGCAGAGAGGGCCAAATTGTCTGGGGCATTTGAAGGGGTTCCAGGAGGCAGTGAGAAGCAGCATCACTTTTCCCCGCTGGCACCTTTGCTGTGGCAGCAAAAGCTGGACGTTTGTCTTTTTTGCTCCAAACAGCGCCGAAAGTGAAAAAAGGTGCTTTTGAGGATAGACTTTTCAGGAAAGCAGAGAGGGCCAAATTGTCTGGGGCATTTGAAGGGGTTCCAGGAGGCAGTGAGAAGCAGCATCACTTTTCCCCGCTGGCACCTTTGCTGTGGCAGCAAAAGCTGGACGTTTGTCTTTTTTGCTCCAAACAGCGCCGAAAGTGAAAAAAGGTGCTTTTGAGGATAGACTTTTCAGGAAAGCAGAGAGGGCCAAATTGTCTGGGGCATTTGAAGGGGTTCCAGGAGGCAGTGAGAAGCAGCATCACTTTTCCCCGCTGGCACCTTTGCTGTGGCAGCAAAAGCTGGACGTTTGTCTTTTTTGCTCCAAACAGCGCCAAAAGTGAAAAAAGGTGCTTTTGAGGATAGCGTGCGCAGGAAAGCAGAGAGGGCCAAATTGTCTGGGGCATTTGAAGGGGTTCCAGGAGGCAGTGAGAAGCAGCATCACTTTTCCCCGCTGGCACCTTTGCTGTGGCAGCAAAAGCTGGACGTTTGTCTTTTTTGCTCCAAACAGCGCCAAAAGTGAAAAAAGGTGCTTTTGAGGATAGCGTGCGCAGGAAAGCAGAGAGGGCCAAATTGTCTGGGGCATTTGAAGGGGTTCCAGGAGGCAGTGAGAAGCAGCATCACTTTTCCCCGCTGGCACCTTTGCTGTGGCAGCAAAAGCTGGACGTTTGTCTTTTTTGCCCCAAACAGCGCCGAAAGTGAAAAAAGGTGCTTTTGAGGATAGACTTTTCAGGAAAGCAGAGAGGGCCAAATTGTCTGGGGCATTTGAAGGGGTTCCAGGAGGCAGTGAGAAGCAGCATCACTTTTCCCCGCTGGCACCTTTGCTGTGGCAGCAAAAGCTGGACGTTTGTCTTTTTTGCTCCAAACAGCGCCGAAAGTGAAAAAAGGTGCTTTTGAGGATAGAGTGCGCAGGAAAGCAGAGAGGGCCAAATTGTCTGGGGCATTTGAAGGGGTTCCAGGAGGCAGTGAGAAGCAGCATCACTTTTCCCCGCTGGCACCTTTGCTGTGGCAGCAAAAGCTGGACGTTTGTCTTTTTTGCTCCAAACAGCGCCGAAAGTGAAAAAAGGTGCTTTTGAGGATAGCGTGCGCAGGAAAGCAGAGAGGGCCAAATTGTCTGGGGCATTTGAAGGGGTTCCAGGAGGCAGTGAGAAGCAGCATCACTTTTCCCCGCTGGCACCTTTGCTGTGGCAGCAAAAGCTGGACGTTTGTCTTTTGTGCTCCAAACAGCGCCGAAAGTGAAAAAAGGTGCTTTTGAGGATAGCGTGCGCAGGAAAGCAGAGAGGGCCAAATTGTCTGGGGCATTTGAAGGGGTTCCAGGAGGCAGTGAGAAGCAGCATCACTTTTCCCCGCTGGCACCTTTGCTGTGGCAGCAAAAGCTGGACGTTTGTCTTTTGTGCTCCAAACAGCGCCGAAAGTGAAAAAAGGTGCTTTTGAGGATAGCGTGCGCAGGAAAGCAGAGAGGGCCAAATTGTCTGGGGCATTTGAAGGGGTTCCAGGAGGCAGTGAGAAGCAGCATCACTTTTCCCTGCTGGCACCTTTGCTGTGGCAGCAAAAGCTGGACGTTTGTCTTTTTTGCTCCAAACAGCGCCGAAAGTGAAAAAAGGTGCTTTTGAGGATAGAGTGCGCAGGAAAGCAGAGAGGGCCAAATTGTCTGGGGCATTTGAAGGGGTTCCAGGAGGCAGTGAGAAGCAGCATCACTTTTCCCCGCTGGCACCTTTGCTGTGGCAGCAAAAGCTGGACGTTTGTCTTTTTTGCTCCAAACAGCGCCGAAAGTGAAAAAAGGTGCTTTTGAGGATAGACTTTTCAGGAAAGCAGAGAGGGCCAAATTGTCTGGGGCATTTGAAGGGGTTCCAGGAGGCAGTGAGAAGCAGCATCACTTTTCCCCGCTGGCACCTTTGCTGTGGCAGCAAAAGCTGGACGTTTGTCTTTTGTGCTCCAAACAGCGCCGAAAGTGAAAAAAGGTACTTTTGAGGATAGACTTTTCAGGAAAGCAGAGAGGGCCAAATTGTATGGGGCATTTGAAGGGGTTCCAGGAGGCAGTGAGGACCAGCATCACTTTTCCCCGCTGGCACCTTTGCTGTGGCAGCAAAAGCTGGACGTTTGTCTTTTTTGCTCCAAACAGCGCCAATAGTGAAAAAAGGTGCTTTTGAGGATAGACTTTTCAGGAAAGCAGAGAGGGCCAAATTGTCTGGGGCATTTGAAGGGGTTCCAGGAGGCAGTGAGAAGCAGCATCACTTTTCCCCGCTGGCACCTTTGCTGTGGCAGCAAAAGCTGGACGTTTGTCTTTTTTGCTCCAAACAGCGCCGAAAGTGAAAAAAGGTGCTTTTGAGGATAGAGTGCGCAGGAAAGCAGAGAGGGCCAAATTGTCTGGGGCATTTGAAGGGGTTCCAGGAGGCAGTGAGAAGCAGCATCACTTTTCCCCGCTGGCACCTTTGCTGTGGCAGCAAAAGCTGGACGTTTGTCTTTTTTGCCCCAAACAGCGCCGAAAGTGAAAAAAGGTGCTTTTGAGGATAGCGTGCGCAGGAAAGCAGAGAGGGCCAAATTGTCTGGGGCATTTGAAGGGGTTCCAGGAGGCAGTGAGAAGCAGCATCACTTTTCCCCGCTGGCACCTTTGCTGTGGCAGCAAAAGCTGGACGTTTGTCTTTTTTGCTCCAAACAGCGCCGAAAGTGAAAAAAGGTGCTTTTGAGGATAGAGTGCGCAGGAAAGCAGAGAGGGCCAAATTGTCTGGGGCATTTGAAGGGGTTCCAGGAGGCAGTGAGAAGCAGCATCACTTTTCCCCGCTGGCACCTTTGCTGTGGCAGCAAAAGCTGGACGTTTGTCTTTTTTGCTCCAAACAGCGCCGAAAGTGAAAAAAGGTGCTTTTGAGGATAGAGTGCGCAGGAAAGCAGAGAGGGCCAAATTGTCTGGGGCATTTGAAGGGGTTCCAGGAGGCAGTGAGAAGCAGCATCACTTTTCCCCGCTGGCACCTTTGCTGTGGCAGCAAAAGCTGGACGTTTGTCTTTTTTGCTCCAAACAGCGCCAAAAGTGAAAAAAGGTGCTTTTGAGGATAGACTTTTCAGGAAAGCAGAGAGGGCCAAATTGTCTGGGGCATTTGAAGGGGTTCCAGGAGGCAGTGAGAAGCAGCATCACTTTTCCCCGCTGGCACCTTTGCTGTGGCAGCAAAAGCTGGACGTTTGTCTTTTTTGCTCCAAACAGCGCCGAAAGTGAAAAAAGGTGCTTTTGAGGATAGACTTTTCAGGAAAGCAGAGAGGGCCAAATTGTCTGGGGCATTTGAAGGGGTTCCAGGAGGCAGTGAGAAGCAGCATCACTTTTCCCCACTGGCACCTTTGCTGTGGCAGCAAAAGCTGGACGTTTGTCTTTTTTGCTCCAAACAGCGCCAAAAGTGAAAAAAGGTGCTTTTGAGGATAGCGTGCGCAGGAAAGCAGAGAGGGCCAAATTGTCTGGGGCATTTGAAGGGGTTCCAGGAGGCAGTGAGAAGCAGCATCACTTTTCCCCGCTGGCACCTTTGCTGTGGCAGCAAAAGCTGGACGTTTGTCTTTTTTGCTCCAAACAGCGCCGAAAGTGAAAAAAGGTGCTTTTGAGGATAGAGTGCGCAGGAAAGCAGAGAGGGCCAAATTGTCTGGGGCATTTGAAGGGGTTCCAGGAGGCAGTGAGAAGCAGCATCACTTTTCCCCGCTGGCACCTTTGCTGTGGCAGCAAAAGCTGGACGTTTGTCTTTTTTGCCCCAAACAGCGCCGAAAGTAAAAAAAGGTGCTTTTGAGGATAGACTTTTCAGGAAAGCAGAGAGGGCCAAATTGTCTGGGGCATTTGAAGGGGTTCCAGGAGGCAGTGAGAAGCAGCATCACTTTTCCCCGCTGGCACCTTTGCTGTGGCAGCAAAAGCTGGACGTTTGTCTTTTTTGCTCCAAACAGCGCCGAAAGTGAAAAAAGGTGCTTTTGAGGATAGCGTGCGCAGGAAAGCAGAGAGGGCCAAATTGTCTGGGGCATTTGAAGGGGTTCCAGGAGGCAGTGAGAAGCAGCATCACTTTTCCCCGCTGGCACCTTTGCTGTGGCAGCAAAAGCTGGACGTTTGTCTTTTGTGCTCCAAACAGCGCCGAAAGTGAAAAAAGGTGCTTTTGAGGATAGCGTGCGCAGGAAAGCAGAGAGGGCCAAATTGTCTGGGGCATTTGAAGGGGTTCCAGGAGGCAGTGAGAAGCAGCATCACTTTTCCCCGCTGGCACCTTTGCTGTGGCAGCAAAAGCTGGACGTTTGTCTTTTTTGCTCCAAACAGCGCCGAAAGTGAAAAAAGGTGCTTTTGAGGATAGAGTGCGCAGGAAAGCAGAGAGGGCCAAATTGTCTGGGGCATTTGAAGGGGTTCCAGGAGGCAGTGAGAAGCAGCATCACTTTTCCCCGCTGGCACCTTTGCTGTGGCAGCAAAAGCTGGACGTTTGTCTTTTTTGCTCCAAACAGCGCCGAAAGTGAAAAAAGGTGCTTTTGAGGATAGACTTTTCAGGAAAGCAGAGAGGGCCAAATTGTCTGGGGCATTTGAAGGGGTTCCAGGAGGCAGTGAGAAGCAGCATCACTTTTCCCCGCTGGCACCTTTGCTGTGGCAGCAAAAGCTGGACGTTTGTCTTTTTTGCTCCAAACAGCGCCAAAAGTGAAAAAAGGTGCTTTTGAGGATAGCGTGCGCAGGAAAGCAGAGAGGGCCAAATTGTCTGGGGCATTTGAAGGGGTTCCAGGAGGCAGTGAGAAGCAGCATCACTTTTCCCCGCTGGCACCTTTGCTGTGGCAGCAAAAGCTGGACGTTTGTCTTTTGTGCTCCAAACAGCGCCGAAAGTGAAAAAAGGTGCTTTTGAGGATAGCGTGCGCAGGAAAGCAGAGAGGGCCAAATTGTCTGGGGCATTTGAAGGGGTTCCAGGAGGCAGTGAGAAGCAGCATCACTTTTCCCCGCTGGCACCTTTGCTGTGGCAGCAAAAGCTGGACGTTTGTCTTTTTTGCTCCAAACAGCGCCGAAAGTGAAAAAAGGTGCTTTTGAGGATAGAGTGCGCAGGAAAGCAGAGAGGGCCAAATTGTCTGGGGCATTTGAAGGGGTTCCAGGAGGCAGTGAGAAGCAGCATCACTTTTCCCTGCTGGCACCTTTGCTGTGGCAGCAAAAGCTGGACGTTTGTCTTTTTTGCTCCAAACAGCGCCGAAAGTGAAAAAAGGTGCTTTTGAGGATAGCGTGCGCAGGAAAGCAGAGAGGGCCAAATTGTCTGGGGCATTTGAAGGGGTTCCAGGAGGCAGTGAGAAGCAGCATCACTTTTCCCCGCTGGCACCTTTGCTGTGGCAGCAAAAGCTGGACGTTTGTCTTTTTTGCTCCAAACAGCGCCGAAAGTGAAAAAAGGTGCTTTTGAGGATAGCGTGCGCAGGAAAGCAGAGAGGGCCAAATTGTCTGGGGCATTTGAAGGGGTTCCAGGAGGCAGTGAGAAGCAGCATCACTTTTCCCCGCTGGCACCTTTGCTGTGGCAGCAAAAGCTGGACGTTTGTCTTTTGTGCTCCAAACAGCGCCGAAAGTGAAAAAAGGTACTTTTGAGGATAGACTTTTCAGGAAAGCAGAGAGGGCCAAATTGTATGGGGCATTTGAAGGGGTTCCAGGAGGCAGTGAGGACCAGCATCACTTTTCCCCGCTGGCACCTTTGCTGTGGCAGCAAAAGCTGGACGTTTGTCTTTTTTGCTCCAAACAGCGCCGAAAGTGAAAAAAGGTGCTTTTGAGGATAGAGTGCGCAGGAAAGCAGAGAGGGCCAAATTGTCTGGGGCATTTGAAGGGGTTCCAGGAGGCAGTGAGAAGCAGCATCACTTTTCCCCGCTGGCACCTTTGCTGTGGCAGCAAAAGCTGGACGTTTGTCTTTTTTGCTCCAAACAGCGCCAAAAGTGAAAAAAGGTGCTTTTGAGGATAGACTTTTCAGGAAAGCAGAGAGGGCCAAATTGTCTGGGGCATTTGAAGGGGTTCCAGGAGGCAGTGAGAAGCAGCATCACTTTTCCCCGCTGGCACCTTTGCTGTGGCAGCAAAAGCTGGACGTTTGTCTTTTTTGCTCCAAACAGCGCCGAAAGTGAAAAAAGGTGCTTTTGAGGATAGACTTTTCAGGAAAGCAGAGAGGGCCAAATTGTCTGGGGCATTTGAAGGGGTTCCAGGAGGCAGTGAGAAGCAGCATCACTTTTCCCCGCTGGCACCTTTGCTGTGGCAGCAAAAGCTGGACGTTTGTCTTTTTTGCTCCAAACAGCGCCGAAAGTGAAAAAAGGTGTTTTTGAGGATAGAGTGCGCAGGAAAGCAGAGAGGGCCAAATTGTCTGGGGCATTTGAAGGGGTTCCAGGAGGCAGTGAGAAGCAGCATCACTTTTCCCCGCTGGCACCTTTGCTGTGGCAGCAAAAGCTGGACGTTTGTCTTTTTTGCCCCAAACAGCGCCAAAAGTGAAAAAAGGTGCTTTTGAGGATAGACTTTTCAGGAAAGCAGAGAGGGCCAAATTGTCTGGGGCATTTGAAGGGGTTCCAGGAGGCAGTGAGAAGCAGCATCACTTTTCCCCGCTGGCACCTTTGCTGTGGCAGCAAAAGCTGGACGTTTGTCTTTTTTGCTCCAAACAGCGCCGAAAGTGAAAAAAGGTGCTTTTGAGGATAGAGTGCGCAGGAAAGCAGAGAGGGCCAAATTGTCTGGGGCATTTGAAGGGGTTCCAGGAGGCAGTGAGAAGCAGCATCACTTTTCCCCGCTGGCACCTTTGCTGTGGCAGCAAAAGCTGGACGTTTGTCTTTTTTGCTCCAAACAGCGCCGAAAGTGAAAAAAGGTGCTTTTGAGGATAGCGTGCGCAGGAAAGCAGAGAGGGCCAAATTGTCTGGGGCATTTGAAGGGGTTCCAGGAGGCAGTGAGAAGCAGCATCACTTTTCCCCGCTGGCACCTTTGCTGTGGCAGCAAAAGCTGGACGTTTGTCTTTTTTGCTCCAAACAGCGCCGAAAGTGAAAAAAGGTGCTTTTGAGGATAGACTTTTCAGGAAAGCAGAGAGGGCCAAATTGTCTGGGGCATTTGAAGGGGTTCCAGGAGGCAGTGAGAAGCAGCATCACTTTTCCCCGCTGGCACCTTTGCTGTGGCAGCAAAAGCTGGACGTTTGTCTTTTTTGCTCCAAACAGCGCCGAAAGTGAAAAAAGGTGCTTTTGAGGATAGAGTGCGCAGGAAAGCAGAGAGGGCCAAATTGTCTGCGGCATTTGAAGGGGTTCCAGGAGGCAGTGAGAAGCAGCATCACTTTTCCCCGCTGGCACCTTTGCTGTGGCAGCAAAAGCTGGACGTTTGTCTTTTTTGCTCCAAACAGCGCCGAAAGTGAAAAAAGGTGCTTTTGAGGATAGACTTTTCAGGAAAGCAGAGAGGGCCAAATTGTCTGGGGCATTTGAAGGGGTTCCAGGAGGCAGTGAGAAGCAACATCACTTTTCCCCGCTGGCACCTTTGCTGTGGCAGCAAAAGCTGGACGTTTGTCTTTTTTGCTCCAAACAGCGCCGAAAGTGAAAAAAGGTGCTTTTGAGGATAGCGTGCGCAGGAAAGCAGAGAGGGCCAAATTGTCTGGGGCATTTGAAGGGGTTCCAGGAGGCAGTTAGGACCAGCATCACTTTTCCCCGCTGGCACCTTTGCTGTGGCAGCAAAAGCTGGACGTTTGTCTTTTTTGCTCCAAACAGCGCCGAAAGTGAAAAAAGGTGCTTTTGAGGATAGCGTGCGCAGGAAAGCAGAGAGGGCCAAATTGTCTGGGGCATTTGAAGGGGTTCCAGGAGGCAGTGAGAAGCAGCATCACTTTTCCCCGCTGGCACCTTTGCTGTGGCAGCAAAAGCTGGACGTTTGTCTTTTTTGCTCCAAACAGCGCCAAAAGTGAAAAAAGGTGCTTTTGAGGATAGACTTTTCAGGAAAGCAGAGAGGGCCAAATTGTCTGGGGCATTTGAAGGGGTTCCAGGAGGCAGTGAGAAGCAGCATCACTTTTCCCCGCTGGCACCTTTGCTGTGGCAGCAAAAGCTGGACGTTTGTCTTTTTTGCTCCAAACAGCGCCGAAAGTGAAAAAAGGTGCTTTTGAGGATAGAGTGCGCAGGAAAGCAGAGAGGGCCAAATTGTCTGGGGCATTTGAAGGGGTTCCAAGAGGCAGTGAGAAGCAGCATCACTTTTCCCCGCTGGCACCTTTGCTGTGGCAGCAAAAGCTGGACGTTTGTCTTTTTTGCTCCAAACAGCGCCGAAAGTGAAAAAAGGTGCTTTTGAGGATAGCGTGCGCAGGAAAGCAGAGAGGGCCAAATTGTCTGGGGCATTTGAAGGGGTTCCAGGAGGCAGTGAGAAGCAGCATCACTTTTCCCCGCTGGCACCTTTGCTGTGGCAGCAAAAGCTGGACATTTGTCTTTTTTGCTCCAAACAGCGCCGATAGTGAAAAAAGGTGCTTTTGAGGATAGACTTTTCAGGAAAGCAGAGAGGGCCAAATTGTCTGGGGCATTTGAAGGGGTTCCAGGAGGCAGTGAGGACCAGCATCACTTTTCCCCGCTGGCACCTTTGCTGTGGCAGCAAAAGCTGGACGTTTGTCTTTTTTGCTCCAAACAGCGCCAATAGTGAAAAAAGGTGCTTTTGAGGATAGACTTTTCAGGAAAGCAGAGAGGGCCAAATTGTCTGGGGCATTTGAAGGGGTTCCAGGAGGCAGTGAGAAGCAGCATCACTTTTCCCCGCTGGCACCTTTGCTGTGGCAGCAAAAGCTGGACGTTTGTCTTTTTTGCTCCAAACAGCGCCGAAAGTGAAAAAAGGTGCTTTTGAGGATAGAGTGCGCAGGAAAGCAGAGAGGGCCAAATTGTCTGGGGCATTTGAAGGGGTTCCAGGAGGCAGTGAGAAGCAGCATCACTTTTCCCCGCTGGCACCTTTGCTGTGGCAGCAAAAGCTGGACGTTTGTCTTTTTTGCTCCAAACAGCGCCGAAAGTGAAAAAAGGTGCTTTTGAGGATAGAGTGCGCAGGAAAGCAGAGAGGGCCAAATTGTCTGGGGCATTTGAAGGGGTTCCAGGAGGCAGTGAGAAGCAGCATCACTTTTCCCCGCTGGCACCTTTGCTGTGGCAGCAAAAGCTGGACGTTTGTCTTTTTTGCTCCAAACAGCGCCAAAAGTGAAAAAAGGTGCTTTTGAGGATAGACTTTTCAGGAAAGCAGAGAGGGCCAAATTGTCTGGGGCATTTGAAGGGGTTCCAGGAGGCAGTGAGAAGCAGCATCACTTTTCCCCGCTGGCACCTTTGCTGTGGCAGCAAAAGCTGGACGTTTGTCTTTTTTGCTCCAAACAGCGCCGAAAGTGAAAAAAGGTGCTTTTGAGGATAGAGTGCGCAGGAAAGCAGAGAGGGCCAAATTGTCTGGGGCATTTGAAGGGGTTCCAGGAGGCAGTGAGAAGCAGCATCACTTTTCCCCGCTGGCACCTTTGCTGTGGCAGCAAAAGCTGGACGTTTGTCTTTTTTGCTCCAAACAGCGCCGAAAGTGAAAAAAGGTGCTTTTGAGGATAGAGTGCGCAGGAAAGCAGAGAGGGCCAAATTGTCTGGGGCATTTGAAGGGGTTCCAGGAGGCAGTGAGAAGCAGCATCACTTTTCCCCGCTGGCACCTTTGCTGTGGCAGCAAAAGCTGGACGTTTGTCTTTTTTGCCCCAAACAGCGCCGAAAGTGAAAAAAGGTGCTTTTGAGGATAGACTTTTCAGGAAAGCAGAGAGGGCCAAATTGTCTGGGGCATTTGAAGGGGTTCCAGGAGGCAGTGAGAAGCAGCATCACTTTTCCCCGCTGGCACCTTTGCTGTGGCAGCAAAAGCTGGACGTTTGTCTTTTTTGCTCCAAACAGCGCCGAAAGTGAAAAAAGGTGCTTTTGAGGATAGAGTGCGCAGGAAAGCAGAGAGGGCCAAATTGTCTGGGGCATTTGAAGGGGTTCCAGGAGGCAGTGAGAAGCAGCATCACTTTTCCCCGCTGGCACCTTTGCTGTGGCAGCAAAAGCTGGACGTTTGTCTTTTTTGCTCCAAACAGCGCCGAAAGTGAAAAAAGGTGCTTTTGAGGATAGCGTGCGCAGGAAAGCAGAGAGGGCCAAATTGTCTGGGGCATTTGAAGGGGTTCCAGGAGGCAGTGAGAAGCAGCATCACTTTTCCCCGCTGGCACCTTTGCTGTGGCAGCAAAAGCTGGACGTTTGTCTTTTTTGCTCCAAACAGCGCCGAAAGTGAAAAAAGGTGCTTTTGAGGATAGCGTGCG
Source organism: Vanellus vanellus (assembly GCF_965231255.1). Classification (NCBI taxonomy): domain Eukaryota; kingdom Metazoa; phylum Chordata; class Aves; order Charadriiformes; family Charadriidae; genus Vanellus; species Vanellus vanellus. The sequence continues at coordinate 21,170 of NW_028127498.1, forward strand.
CAGGAAAGCAGAGAGGGCCAAATTGTCTGGGGCATTTGAAGGGGTTCCAGGAGGCAGTGAGAAGCAGCATCACTTTTCCCCGCTGGCACCTTTGCTGTGGCAGCAAAAGCTGGACGTTTGTCTTTTGTGCTCCAAACAGCGCCAAAAGTGAAAAAAGGTGCTTTTGAGGATAGACTTTTCAGGAAAGCAGAGAGGGCCAAATTGTCTGGGGCATTTGAAGGGGTTCCAGGAGGCAGTGAGAAGCAGCATCACTTTTCCCCGCTGGCACCTTTGCTGTGGCAGCAAAAGCTGGACGTTTGTCTTTTTTGCTCCAAACAGCGCCGAAAGTGAAAAAAGGTGCTTTTGAGGATAGAGTGCGCAGGAAAGCAGAGAGGGCCAAATTGTCTGGGGCATTTGAAGGGGTTCCAAGAGGCAGTGAGAAGCAGCATCACTTTTCCCCGCTGGCACCTTTGCTGTGGCAGCAAAAGCTGGACGTTTGTCTTTTTTGCTCCAAACAGCGCCGAAAGTGAAAAAAGGTGCTTTTGAGGATAGCGTGCGCAGGAAAGCAGAGAGGGCCAAATTGTCTGGGGCATTTGAAGGGGTTCCAGGAGGCAGTGAGAAGCAGCATCACTTTTCCCCGCTGGCACCTTTGCTGTGGCAGCAAAAGCTGGACGTTTGTCTTTTTTGCTCCAAACAGCGCCGAAAGTGAAAAAAGGTGCTTTTGAGGATAGCGTGCGCAGGAAAGCAGAGAGGGCCAAATTGTCTGGGGCATTTGAAGGGGTTCCAGGAGGCAGTGAGAAGCAACATCACTTTTCCCCGCTGGCACCTTTGCTGTGGCAGCAAAAGCTGGACGTTTGTCTTTTTTGCTCCAAACAGCGCCGAAAGTGAAAAAAGGTGCTTTTGAGGATAGCGTGCGCAGGAAAGCAGAGAGGGCCAAATTGTCTGGGGCATTTGAAGGGGTTCCAGGAGGCAGTGAGAAGCAGCATCACTTTTCCCCGCTGGCACCTTTGCTGTGGCAGCAAAAGCTGGACGTTTGTCTTTTTTGCTCCAAACAGCGCCGAAAGTGAAAAAAGGTGCTTTTGAGGATAGACTTTTCAGGAAAGCAGAGAGGGCCAAATTGTCTGGGGCATTTGAAGGGGTTCCAGGAGGCAGTGAGAAGCAGCATCACTTTTCCCCGCTGGCACCTTTGCTGTGGCAGCAAAAGCTGGACGTTTGTCTTTTGTGCTCCAAACAGCGCCGAAAGTGAAAAAAGGTACTTTTGAGGATAGACTTTTCAGGAAAGCAGAGAGGGCCAAATTGTCTGGGGCATTTGAAGGGGTTCCAGGAGGCAGTGAGGACCAGCATCACTTTTCCCCGCTGGCACCTTTGCTGTGGCAGCAAAAGCTGGACGTTTGTCTTTTTTACTCCAAACAGCGCCAATAGTGAAAAAAGGTGCTTTTGAGGATAGACTTTTCAGGAAAGCAGAGAGGGCCAAATTGTCTGGGGCATTTGAAGGGGTTCCAGGAGGCAGTGAGAAGCAGCATCACTTTTCCCCGCTGGCACCTTTGCTGTGGCAGCAAAAGCTGGACGTTTGTCTTTTTTGCTCCAAACAGCGCCGAAAGTGAAAAAAGGTGCTTTTGAGGATAGACTTTTCAGGAAAGCAGAGAGGGCCAAATTGTCTGGGGCATTTGAAGGGGTTCCAGGAGGCAGTGAGAAGCAGCATCACTTTTCCCCGCTGGCACCTTTGCTGTGGCAGCAAAAGCTGGACGTTTGTCTTTTTTGCCCCAAACAGCGCCGAAAGTGAAAAAAGGTGCTTTTGAGGATAGACTTTTCAGGAAAGCAGAGAGGGCCAAATTGTCTGGGGCATTTGAAGGGGTTCCAGGAGGCAGTGAGAAGCAGCATCACTTTTCCCCGCTGGCACCTTTGCTGTGGCAGCAAAAGCTGGACGTTTGTCTTTTTTGCTCCAAACAGCGCCGAAAGTGAAAAAAGGTGCTTTTGAGGATAGACTTTTCAGGAAAGCAGAGAGGGCCAAATTGTCTGGGGCATTTGAAGGGGTTCCAGGAGGCAGTGAGAAGCAGCATCACTTTTCCCCGCTGGCACCTTTGCTGTGGCAGCAAAAGCTGGACGTTTGTCTTTTTTGCTCCAAACAGCGCCGAAAGTGAAAAAAGGTGCTTTTGAGGATAGACTTTTCAGGAAAGCAGAGAGGGCCAAATTGTCTGGGGCATTTGAAGGGGTTCCAGGAGGCAGTGAGAAGCAGCATCACTTTTCCCCGCTGGCACCTTTGCTGTGGCAGCAAAAGCTGGACGTTTGTCTTTTTTGCTCCAAACAGCGCCAAAAGTGAAAAAAGGTGCTTTTGAGGATAGACTTTTCAGGAAAGCAGAGAGGGCCAAATTGTCTGGGGCATTTGAAGGGGTTCCAGGAGGCAGTGAGAAGCAGCATCACTTTTCCCCGCTGGCACCTTTGCTGTGGCAGCAAAAGCTGGACGTTTGTCTTTTTTGCTCCAAACAGCGCCGAAAGTGAAAAAAGGTGCTTTTGAGGATAGACTTTTCAGGAAAGCAGAGAGGGCCAAATTGTCTGGGGCATTTGAAGGGGTTCCAGGAGGCAGTGAGAAGCAGCATCACTTTTCCCCGCTGGCACCTTTGCTGTGGCAGCAAAAGCTGGACGTTTGTCTTTTTTGCTCCAAACAGCGCCAAAAGTGAAAAAAGGTGCTTTTGAGGATAGCGTGCGCAGGAAAGCAGAGAGGGCCAAATTGTCTGGGGCATTTGAAGGGGTTCCAGGAGGCAGTGAGAAGCAGCATCACTTTTCCCCGCTGGCACCTTTGCTGTGGCAGCAAAAGCTGGACGTTTGTCTTTTTTGCCCCAAACAGCGCCGAAAGTGAAAAAAGGTGCTTTTGAGGATAGACTTTTCAGGAAAGCAGAGAGGGCCAAATTGTCTGGGGCATTTGAAGGGGTTCCAGGAGGCAGTGAGAAGCAGCATCACTTTTCCCCGCTGGCACCTTTGCTGTGGCAGCAAAAGCTGGACGTTTGTCTTTTTTGCTCCAAACAGCGCCGAAAGTGAAAAAAGGTGCTTTTGAGGATAGCGTGCGCAGGAAAGCAGAGAGGGCCAAATTGTCTGGGGCATTTGAAGGGGTTCCAGGAGGCAGTGAGAAGCAGCATCACTTTTCCCCGCTGGCACCTTTGCTGTGGCAGCAAAAGCTGGACGTTTGTCTTTTTTGCTCCAAACAGCGCCAAAAGTGAAAAAAGGTGCTTTTGAGGATAGACTTTTCAGGAAAGCAGAGAGGGCCAAATTGTCTGGGGCATTTGAAGGGGTTCCAGGAGGCAGTGAGAAGCAGCATCACTTTTCCCCGCTGGCACCTTTGCTGTGGCAGCAAAAGCTGGACGTTTGTCTTTTTTGCTCCAAACAGCGCCGAAAGTGAAAAAAGGTGCTTTTGAGGATAGCGTGCGCAGGAAAGCAGAGAGGGCCAAATTGTCTGGGGCATTTGAAGGGGTTCCAGGAGGCAGTGAGAAGCAGCATCACTTTTCCCCGCTGGCACCTTTGCTGTGGCAGCAAAAGCTGGACGTTTGTCTTTTTTGCTCCAAACAGCGCCGAAAGTGAAAAAAGGTGCTTTTGAGGATAGAGTGCGCAGGACAGCAGAGAGGGCCAAATTGTCTGGGGCATTTGAAGGGGTTCCAGGAGGCAGTGAGAAGCAGCATCACTTTTCCCCGCTGGCACCTTTGCTGTGGCAGCAAAAGCTGGACGTTTGTCTTTTTTGCCCCAAACAGCGCCGAAAGTGAAAAAAGGTGCTTTTGAGGATAGACTTTTCAGGAAAGCAGAGAGGGCCAAATTGTCTGGGGCATTTGAAGGGGTTCCAGGAGGCAGTGAGAAGCAGCATCACTTTTCCCCGCTGGCACCTTTGCTGTGGCAGCAAAAGCTGGACGTTTGTCTTTTTTGCTCCAAACAGCGCCGAAAGTGAAAAAAGGTGCTTTTGAGGATAGCGTGCGCAGGAAAGCAGAGAGGGCCAAATTGTCTGGGGCATTTGAAGGGGTTCCAGGAGGCAGTGAGAAGCAGCATCACTTTTCCCCGCTGGCACCTTTGCTGTGGCAGCAAAAGCTGGACGTTTGTCTTTTTTGCTCCAAACAGCGCCGAAAGTGAAAAAAGGTGCTTTTGAGGATAGACTTTTCAGGAAAGCAGAGAGGGCCAAATTGTCTGGGGCATTTGAAGGGGTTCCAGGAGGCAGTGAGAAGCAGCATCACTTTTCCCGCTGGCACCTTTGCTGTGGCAGCAAAAGCTGAACGTTTGTCTTTTTTGCTCCAAACAGCGCCAAAAGTGAAAAAAGGTGCTTTTGAGGATAGACTTTTCAGGAAAGCAGAGAGGGCCAAATTGTCTGGGGCATTTGAAGGGGTTCCAGGAGGCAGTGAGAAGCAGCATCACTTTTCCCCGCTGGCACCTTTGCTGTGGCAGCAAAAGCTGGACGTTTGTCTTTTTTGCTCCAAACAGCGCCGAAAGTGAAAAAAGGTGCTTTTGAGGATAGCGTGCGCAGGAAAGCAGAGAGGGCCAAATTGTCTGGGGCATTTGAAGGGGTTCCAGGAGGCAGTGAGAAGCAGCATCACTTTTCCCCGCTGGCACCTTTGCTGTGGCAGCAAAAGCTGGACGTTTGTCTTTTTTGCTCCAAACAGCGCCGAAAGTGAAAAAAGGTGCTTTTGAGGATAGACTTTTCAGGAAAGCAGAGAGGGCCAAATTGTCTGGGGCATTTGAAGGGGTTCCAGGAGGCAGTGAGGACCAGCATCACTTTTCCCCGCTGGCACCTTTGCTGTGGCATCAAAAGCTGGACGTTTGTCTTTTTTGCTCCAAACAGCGCCAATAGTGAAAAAAGGTGCTTTTGAGGATAGACTTTTCAGGAAAGCAGAGAGGGCCAAATTGTCTGGGGCATTTGAAGGGGTTCCAGGAGGCAGTGAGAAGCAGCATCACTTTTCCCCGCTGGCACCTTTGCTGTGGCAGCAAAAGCTGGACGTTTGTCTTTTTTGCTCCAAACAGCGCCAAAAGTGAAAAAAGGTGCTTTTGAGGATAGCGTGCGCAGGAAAGCAGAGAGGGCCAAATTGTCTGGGGCATTTGAAGGGGTTCCAGGAGGCAGTGAGAAGCAGCATCACTTTTCCCCGCTGGCACCTTTGCTGTGGCAGCAAAAGCTGGACGTTTGTCTTTTTTGCTCCAAACAGCGCCGAAAGTGAAAAAAGGTGCTTTTGAGGATAGACTTTTCAGGAAAGCAGAGAGGGCCAAATTGTCTGGGGCATTTGAAGGGGTTCCAGGAGGGCCAGTG